>NC_056739.1:135609879-135699879 GCF_019279795.1 Protopterus annectens
CTGATGAAGCGACCTGCATGGCCGAGAAAGCACTTAACTGATTTTATTAAACATTGTGATTTTATCTCAGCCATGTGTTGGTCGTCTGCTTTTGTGTTAGTTTTTATGCTTATTTTACCCTGTAGCGGCGTACTATTAGTCCTATGGGTGTTTTTTGTCTATTTTGCTTTGTTGCCTTGTAAAGCATGTTTCATAGAAGATGTAAATCCCTTCTCAACTGCTTCCAAATTGTAGAAAATATCCTAAAGGATAAAATCAATATTAAACCTCAGATACTTCTGCAAGTCACTTCTGCAACTGTTCGGCTGAAACAGAGTCATCACTGATTGTATGTAAAAAGATTGTTTCTTATCAACACTGATCAATGTAGCAGAATCTGTCAATGCATTTTTCAAATTCTGAAAAGCTGCAGGCTTTAAGGGTCAGTTATGAATACTGATTACAATATATCCCTCATGATATGAAATACAATAGCTGTGCTTTGTTGAGCAAAATCCTTCTTTAAATTCTTTGGAAGAATGGACTAGGCTAGTAAACATTTGTAATCCTGTTCATGTGATGGGTGGTTGTACCAGGGTACCTGCTAAATGCCCTGCACACTGTCAGATATAGACTGTCTTCCCTGCTCTGTAACAATTACTTCAGGTTACATAAGTTCAACTTGTTAATGTCCATTCTCCATTTTCAAACCAGCTTCCAGGAAAGTTGTACATAGCATAGATAGCAAACCCTGCATTCTTTCTCAGTAAGGGTCTGGATGAGAAAGACATCCACTTATCAAGCTAGCTTGTCTTCAAATCCCAAAGATTCAAAATGAACAGCTAGATCTTGTTTAAAGTAAATAGAAGTATTAATTCCCTGTGGTAATCTCATAACCAGATACTGCTGATTATTGAATGAAAAAGCAAACCATAATATGTCCAACATACAGAAAAAATGGTAGTGATGTAAGACATTCAAATGTTCTGCAATCGCTGTGTAGCGGAGTCATTAATTCTGGTGCAGCTGCTATCAAATGGTTTGCACTTATTTACTAAAATTCAAATTAATCACCGGATGCTGTGATCTGTTTTTTTTTCTTCACTGACTAAACTGGATTGTTTCAAGGTAAATTCACTTTTATCACCACTACTTGCCTTTCTCCTTCCCCTGATAACTTCTTTTATATGACTCCGCCTCTTTTGGAAATGTGTGCTTCCTCTGAAATGGTGGCGTGCTGTTGACTAAAATTTGTACAACAGTAGCTGGTATCAATCCACAGTAAGTTTTTTTTTTTAATTCATAAATTAGGAAATGTATTTTGCAGTTTGTGTTTTAAGACTGTCACAACCCTGCCAACAGCATAGACTCTGTTATTTAGTATGTTTCCTCCCTTTTTGAATATCTAATAATTTCACATTCAGAAGTTTCTTTCTCTTTCCATAAAACATTATTAAAGTCTACTACAACTCCCAAGAGACCTAGCTCACATCCATTCTTAATGTAATAACCAAGTCTACTACAACTCCCAAGAGACCTAGCTCACATCCATTCTTAATGTAATAACCAAGTCTACTACAACTCCCAAGAGACCTAGCTCACATCCATTCTTAATGTAATAACCAAGTCTACTACAACCCCCAAGAGACCTAGCTCACATCCATTCTTAATGTAATAACCAAGTCTACTACAACTCCCAAGAGACCTAGCTCACATCCATTCTTAATGTAATAACCAAGTCTACTACAACTCCCAAGAGACCTAGCTCACATCCATTCTTAATGTAATAACCAAGTCTACTACAACCCCCAAGAGACCTAGCTCACATCCATTCTTAATGTAATAACCAAGTCTACTACAACTCCCAGGAGATCAAGCAACACATACATTCCTAATTTAATAATTTCAGAGCCTGAATGAATATTGAAGACATTTACCTAGTGTACTATCAGGTGTCCAAAATCTGACATTCCCTTTCTTAGTTTGATAAACGGATGTTCTAGACTTACTCTGATATACTGATGTTCTAGATTTACTTTACTAAATTGAGGTTCTAGACCCATAGAAGCCAACTAGTGTGGTATGCTGCGTTTTCCTAAATTTTCTTGCAAAGATTATCCCACGACTGATGTTGCAGCTCCTGTAGCAATACAAATATTTCCAAATGCATTCCATGTAACTTACAAAAGTTCTCTCATCAGATCCTGAGAAACAAAGGATCAATGCAGGCAATGGGGGGTGGTGGTGGTGATACACTATCAATCGTCATTACTAACCCGAGAGACTCCAGAAGATTCTTTGTGAACTGAGTCTAGAACTTGTGACATCACAGCATTAACCTTTCATTTACATTAACATTTTTCATTTGTGGCATTGCTAAAATCATCAGTAAATTATTTCTAATGCCATCTGCTTGTACTTGAAGTGCACTGTACAACTCTGTCTTGATCCTTTCATGAACGGTAACAGAATTCAGAGAAGAAACAGCTTCATTCATACTGTAGGTGTGCTTAAGGATCATTGTTCTCTTCAGAGATCTGATTTATACATTTGAGACAATTACAGCTCTGGTTACTGTACTCTGATCTCCTGTCTCACCATGTTTCCTTATCTGCAGTTTCCATAATAATGCTTCCTTACAAAACTTTGGATATTGCTTCTTTTTATGGAACTCTTGTCTATTGTAAAAAAACAGAGAAAAGTTTTCCTTTTGTCATCTGCCGGCTTTTGTCTACTATTTTGAAAAGAGAAAAACTCTTATCATCTGTTACTGGAATTCATCTGACAAGATAATACAGTTCTGTTTTCTGTCTCCTGCATTACATGGGGCAAGAATGTAGCATATTCCATTTCTTTAATCTTAGTAGCATTGGCTTGTCAGATTCATGATGACTCTATGATTCCCTTCCCTAAGACTAGTACAGAAATGGTTACAGTAAAAAAACACTTTCAGCAAACTAAAAAAAAAAGTGAGTTTTGAATGGGACTCCTGTATCCCCATATGGGAAGAAGCTGCCCAATCGCACAACTTAAATATGCTAACTCCATGGTACAAGAGGCAGGAAGGGACAAATTCACAGTTTACCAAAAGTGATTTCTAGCATAACCATCTCACAGTATTGGCAACTGCAGTAGTTTTCATCAGAGAGTTTTTTTCTAAATAAACTGTTCTAGACTTTATTTCTTGCTGAGGTAGCTAACTAGGGTGCTTGCCATGCACCAAACACTATGCATGTTTCCATATTTAACTTCCTATATGACAATGTCATTCTTTTTATAGTGAAAGCACCTAGTAACCTAGGATTGAGTATCACAACCTTTTATCTTCCTATCTTTCTTGTGACGTGCATATTCTCCATTTTGATTTTATCTCCTGTACTCATGTACTGATATGTAAAGGAAGATAAGAAATAGTCCCGCCATTTTGTACATCCATCCTTCAAAGGATGCATAGATTCTAAAAATAATATCAGTAGCTTTGCTCTCTGTAAAACCAAATGTGATTATCCAGTTCTACACCTTTAGTTAAAATAGTATCTGATCTACATGGTACAACATAAGCTTCATAAATGTATCTTTAAATCTCATAGCAGCACTTTATAAATATGTCTAGACATTATCGTGATCGGTTGAAATATCATTTAATATGCACTAGAACTGTTCTGGATTCTTTTTTTCATTTCTTTCTCATCATTTCTAGTTGATTGACATGTTTTAACTACACCTCCATTTATTTTGTTGCTTTTGGGATCCATGTATTCACACTATCACCTGACATTCTTTGATTTAAAAGGCTCTGTACAGATTTAACTGTTGTGTTGTTATAGAAAAATAGTCCATGCTCTTTCTGATGCAGAATATTCTGTTAAGTTTTGTAATTTTATGTTGCAACATTCACTTAAATCATGAACCATATTTTTACATCTGATTAAAACTCTGTAATTTGCATGCTGTTCTGTGCTAAGAATGATCATCAATAATTATTCAATAAGCAACAAATATACATTTACAGGATCCCTTTGCAAAAAATCTAAATCATTACAATGATGCAGCTGTTGTATCCTTTTGTTTCTGATACACATTATTACATTTGTCAGACATAAAAATATTCCAAGATTTAAAAATGCTTTACAAGGTATGGATGGTTTCAGAGTTTTTACCTAGCATTTTCTCACTATCAGCATTTTTGTACTGCTGTATCTGATAAATAGCAAAGCTGACCATGCTTTTTCTGAATATAAATCTTTATAAATCTTCCAGCTGAGGATACTATCAGAGGTGTGGTCTTACTCAAACCTCTGCCCTCTACATTGGGCCCTACAATAAACTTCTACCCCTTTTAAGACTCTGCCGGTTATGTTGCTGTCATCTTTCTTGCTCCTCCTTGAAATGCAGTCTTCATTATTCATCTGGATGGACTCCAAAGAACGAACTCCATGCAGGTAGCTTGTAAGTTCTTGATAATTTAGAGGTTATGGTCTGACTATAAATATTTGAAGTTTAAAGTATTTTCACCTGGTAATTCAGTTTGTCTTTTGTTTTAAAATTCTGTTCAAAACATGTATCAACATTTAGTCAGTATAACTGATGTAACTTCCTGTATTATTAGTATGTTATCAATGAAATGCTTTCTCATTGGTATAATTGAAGTAACTTCTTTTAATATTAGTATGTAATCAGTGAAATATTTTCTCATTTATCTTAAACTTAAGTATACTTCCTGTATGGACAGAGGCCCCAGACTTGTTAAATTGTTAGAAAATCATAGGCTGAGAGGCTAATGACTCTGAAATACTACTCGGTATTAAAGCCAGCCCATATGACGCATTTAATGTATCGCTTACATACAACAAGACACTTGAATAACTAAGATTTTATTTATTCTTCTACAGGCAGTATGACTAAGTATTAAAACAAGTGAACTGGGCTTACCATACAGGGCAGTGTCAGAAATGCATTTGACTAATAGTCTCTTTCTTGCTGAAATATCTCCATCCAATCCCTGATTTTTGACAAACTGTGCACATTTCTCTTTTTCAGGAAATAACCAGGCTCAACAAACTGTTGAACCTGTACACTTTATACTGAGCAATGTGTGTTACAACATGGTAACTACAAGCATAGCTTTATAAGTTCATAAGTAAATACTACTGTAGCTGCCCTTGCAGACCATTTTAAGCTTATCCAGTTCCCCTTTTAGCGCTCAAAGTAACTATCCCATTTGGTTCTAGACTGGTCTTGCCCATCCCATGGTCAATAATTATACATTACCCCTAATGAAAATAACTGGGATCATACCAATATAATTTGAGGGGACCCATGCATGGGATAAAGGATTTAGGAGCTGTTGCTATCCATTAGTAGTACAGGGGCAGTCCTGGGGTAAAATTTCTGTTTCCCATCCCTAAATCTAAGTTGCACTTGAAAATGGACAGGGGTGAACTTTGCTTTATGTGGATGGAGAAGCTGTTTTATCCTCTGAAATATACCTGTCCCTCCAAACTGTTCTTTTGATGCTGCAGAAGAGGTTTAGATCCTTAAACAAAAGTATTTTAGATGCCATTTGACTTAGTGATGTGCAGTAAATTCATCAATAATGGGTCGGAGGATGCCTCGTATAACAAGCACAGGTCACCTCTTAGCAGTCTGTAGGATAACAAGCATCGTGACAGGGCTTTGACTTGATCCATGTAGGACATGTTGTTGAGAGTTGGATCCTTTTACTAAGGTATCGCTATGGACGTTCCAGTTGTTGCATGTGTCTGGACAGATACGTGCCAAATGGGGTATTATATTCAATGACAGGCCTTATGAGGGCTGAGTAAAGGGGGACAATGCCATCACTAGATCTACACAAAATCCCTTTATTTATAAGCTGTGCAATATAGAAGGGCTTTCTTACATGTTGGTCAAACTTTAGGTCAATGTCCACATACGTAAATTCTCAAATCCTAAACATCTGCATCATCTTTTTGGGGTGTATTGTTGATGTTGTGGTTTCTAGGGGTAGATGACTTCCTATAGAATTCAATAATGCAATTTTTTTTTTTGCCTTTAGCTTCAGTCCATGATTTTGGGACGAGTCATTTATTTGGGACAAACCTTCTTTCAGGATGATTTAGTTATTTGCAGATTCAATGATTGCTCCTAGCTTGCAGTCATCTGCAAACTTAGTCAGTCAGAGCCCTTTGATACTGGCTTTTAGTTCAGGAAAGTAGATGCCCAGTACAGAATCCTTGGGGACTCCACTGATGACTGGTCTCTTTTTAGACATAACTTCCTCTATTTTGATTATCTGTGTCCTATCTGTGAGACAGTTGGCAATCTAGTGGGTGACACAGAGTTTTATTCCCAGTTTATTTACTTTTCTACTATGCCCGGGTGGGGAATGTGTCAAAAGCTTTTGGCCAGGTTGAGGTTTGCAGTGTGTGCTGTTTTGCCTTCATCCATTGCTTTGGTGACCTTTTCAAAAAAATCCACCAGGTTGATTGAGTAAGCATGACCTGCACTTGACGAATCCAAATTGAAATGGGTCCAGTATTTGGAGGTTCCCTATGTCCTGATTGATTAATTCCATGATAAGGCTTTCCATGACTTTTCATATGAGATTGGGCAGACTTATGGGCCTGTAATTGCCTGGGTCTGTGGGAGGTCTTCCCTTATGCATGAGATTGACTGTAGCTGTTTTTGTATTCGCTTGCTACAAAACCTGTATGGAGGCTGAGATTGAACAGTGTTGTTAGGGGTGTGGCTAAATTGTGCTTCATACTATTTAAGATGCATCCATGAATATTGTCAGGACCCATTGGTGCAGTATATTTAGCTTGTGATCGCAATTTTAGGACTTGGTCTTGTGTGTTTCATGTATATCTTGAGGGGCAGACGGAGAGGAGATTGGGGTAAAACTAGAGCTAAATTTATCAGCCAGAAGATTCGCTACATCTTCAGTCTCAGCGTAGGTAACATTATTCACAAACGGCACATTGCATTACTGCATTGTGCTTTGGAGATTATAAACATAACTTAAAAAATACATTGTGATTGTCTTTGGCTTGAGTAGCTATTTCAGCCTCAAACTTGGCTTTGGAAGATTTTATTATGCTCCTGAGTTGTTTGTTTATTTCAGTGACAAGGGCTGTAACATTCTGGGAATTATTGTTCTTACTTTTGGTCAAAATCCTTTCCTTTTTATTATAAAGATTGTTGATAATATTGTTCCACCACATGGGTTTGTTTCTGGGGTTTTCCCTGCACTTGTTCTTATGAGGTACAGCTGCATCTGTGCAGCTGTTTACATGCTAGTGTAGTGTGGTGATGTACAGTTCTGAGTATTCAGCAGAGTTAAATGGGTTGGGTGCTGACTGGAAGCTTACTGATGTATCACTTAGGAGCAGTCTACAGTTGGATAGTTTAGATCACCTAGGAACATGGTACTGGGTTTAATACTGAGTGCTTCTTGATCCTGTAACTAGGCTTTGTGGCTTTCTTTTTGTCATAGAGGGAGTTCTATAGCTAGCTAATATATGAGGATCCTTTCTGAAGGTCTATATCAATACATTGAGCCATCACTTCAACAAACGGCATTTCATCGGAAATGCCGTTCATTGAATTCCCCTCATGTGGGGGGCTGTGCTCCCCCTCATCATCTGTTAGTTATATATACCAACTCTGACACTGCACTACAGTGAGGAAAGAGCAAATTTCCCGATCCTCACTGTACTGCGATCTCAGTCTGATCAGTTTGACGAATGGCATGTTTGATGCAATTGCACTGAAAATGCCGTTCGCTGAACTGATAGGGGACCCCCTTTCTGATGGTTATTTGGACATGTAGAAGCTCTAGTGCTTCATGCTGCTTTACTAGCTTTGATGTGAATCTTTTCTGGATGGAGATTGCAACACCTCCACCTTTCTTCCCCTCCTGCACAGTAGTTCTGAATGTGTGGAAGGCATTATAACCCTGCACAGCCAGAGTGCTCTCCACTATTTTAAACCATGTCTCAGTCACTACACAGATGTCAGTGTACTCCAGGGTGAGAAGGGCTTGTAGGGAGGGAAGTTTCTTGTTCAGGCTCCTAGCATTGATCAGTAACACCCTCATATTTTCCTTTGCTTGTTTTGTTAAGCTGGAAGGTTTATCAGGTTGGGATTGTCTAAAAAAAGCACTATGGGGTTGGACAATGCCTTTGCCAATAACTGAAACCTTAGAGAGGATGGATTCAGGCCATCCCTGACAAAGCAGTGTGGTCTGTCGATCATATTCTCCCAGGCTGAGAAATATAAGACCCGTTTTAAATGACACCAAAAACTAAGCTAATTATTAAAGTCAGTTATTTTTTGCTCATATCACAGCATCATCCTTGGAGAAGGTAGAATGCTGCTCAGTGCTAGCTCATACCTGTCTTGGACACATAGTCTGAGAGCTCCATCATGTCTCTTATAGTCTAGGGAGGTACACCTCAAGTTATTGACACCCGCATGAGCTATGATAGAGTCATACTGGTACTTGTTGTTCAGGGACTCGAGTGCATGTGTGATCTGATGGATCCTGGCAACAGACAAACAACTAACCATCACTCTTTCCTTGCTCAGCCTGGTAAGAGGCACGTCTGTATGTCTTAAAATGGAGTCATCTATAACAAGAATGTTCGGTTGGGTCGATTTCGGCCTTACAGGCTCACCATCAGTGACCTTGGGACTCCTTGTGCTATGTGAGGAAGTAGACTTAACCTGCTGAGTGTGCTTTGTGCCTGTGCAGAATGATAAAGACGCAAAAAAGCAGTAATATAGAAACAGGCAAAATATCCAATAAAATATTATCTATAAGCCACCATATTCTTTGAATCCCAAAAGGGTTTTTCAACATCTCAGTGTGAAGCCCTACTCATTTTGCTAATAGGATTGCTGATACCAGGGAGTTCTTTCTCTTACACTCATGTATAGAGCACTGGGGTTATGGAGTGTCCTGAAGAGTTGGGCTGAGTTGTCATGTCTGTGCTTTGAGGACATCACAGATGCAGCTCCAGTTCCACAGGCTACACATTGCTGTCTGAAACCTGGATCAACCAGTTAAAGCTTGTCTGGATTTTTAAGATGAGCAATTTTTCAAACTGTAATGTCCTTCTTTGGATTTTTTTTTTGTCTGGTATTAAACAGGCATTAGAGAGTCCTATTGTCAAAAAGTCCTCTTTGGATCAGTAAAGCTTAGCTAATTTCTGCTTTACTCCTGCCCTTCCTTTTATTAGCAAGATTATTGAGAAATTGATTTATACTGCGGTGGTGGTGCTGTGGTAGCATTGTTGCCTCACAGTAAGACGTTGTCTTGTTCGATTCTTAGCTAGAGCGTCTTCTGGGTGGAGACATGCGTGAATGGGCATACCTTAGTTGAAGGTTGTGCATCAGGGCCGGCAACTCGGCACATAAAAATCTACTGCCAATCATTAGCGGACCGGAGTTCCGCTGTGGCGACCCCTAACTGGGAAAAGCCGAAAGACACAACAACAACATTGAGAAATTGATTTCTGTATGTCTTGTATTCTTTTTTTTTTAAACAAGAAACATCTTTATTAAATTATCACTTATGACACAGGCAATCATACATTTATATAAATAAAAACAAACTATATTAACATAATCTTAGTTGCAATCATTGCACATCACAAACAATATTGACATAATTTTAGTTGCACACATTATACATCACTTATAATCTGCCCAATCATTGTCAGTCAGGCGTGACATACTTCAGTCAAATCCTGCTTTCTTTAAAACCTCATTCCTCACTTGTATGCATTGTTCCCACAATTCAATTTTTTTCTATGTAATTTGTTCCTTCCCTTTTCTAAAGATCCCAATTCCAGTTGTTTTATCCGTGTTACTGTATTCACTACTTCTAGAAAAGTTGGTTTAGACTTTGATTTCCATTTTCTAGTAATTGCTTTTTTGGCAGTCACCAAAATTAGACTTGGCAAGGCTTTTCTATGTATTAGAGAAGGCTGACGACAATGTTAGGGGAGGAAACTAGTCTACATACCTTAAATATAGAGAAACCTACTAGCAACTTTTACTCAATGCCACACAACCACCAGGAATTAATGAAAAAAATATATAGCTAGTTTATTAGCTCTTAAGGCAGACAAAATATGAATTAATTTTAATGCATACCTTTTTAATATTTTTGTGGTGATTTTAGTGGTGCCAGCTGAAGGTTTGAAATTTGTGCCCTTATTTAAGCTATGGGTAGTCGATGTAATTACAGAATTTAAATTATTCACTCGAAAACTTAATTTTCAAGTAATGTTTAAGGAACAAATAGATTCTAGAAATGATAATAAATTAGTACTTAAAAGAAAGAGTTGTTTTAACCCCCACCCACTTCACCCTTTAATTCAGGCCTTTGAAAGTCTTTGTGTGGCAGACATTTACTCAACTTTAACAGGGAATAACAAAACTATGAAAAAAAAGAAAGTTTTTATTCTGACAAAGAAAGAATTTGAGTTATGCAGGAACTTAGGCAGAATTAAGCCAGAAGGATTATGAAGCCAGACAAGGGAGGGGGTATTGCTATTTTTAGTAGAAGAGATTATGTTAATCATTTATTTATTTTCTGATACAACTAAATACTAAATATCCTCTAGGAATGAGGCTTTCCTACAATATACGATAATTCAGTTAATGTTGGAAGACTCTTTATTTCAAGGAGTTATTTCTGAAGAACTGTTTAACTTTTTAAAAACAGAACATCCCTGGATACCGGTGGCTTTTGGTATACCACCCTTTAGAGTGATTTATTTCTGCACATGGTAGTTCAACTCATCCCCTTGGGGGTTTTATTGATAGGTTACATAAGGATTCCTTATTACCTTTTAAAAGATTCTTGGGCTTTTTAACTAAAATTGGCACAAGAACTGGTACACTGAGGATTGCTGTTTTTCCACAATTTATGTGGTTGATTTATTTAAATCTATTCTGCATCAAGAGGGGTTAGAATTATTTTATGAAGCTATTAGAATTCTTACTAGTTTTAATGAGACAATGGTTAATTTTGTTATGGTTACTATGGAATTTATTTTTAACAAATACTTTTTTTTATGTTTGAGGGTGAATACTTCAAACAAATTAAAGGGGTGGCGATGGGTGCCAGTTGCACCCCTTTATATGCTAATATGGTTTTATATGCTTGGGAATCCAAATATGTTTTTGGTTCTATATATTCTTCACACTGGCTTTCTTATTTTTGGTTTATGGATGACATCTTTATTTTGTGGAAGGAAACAACTTTGAAGTCAGTACAGTTTGTTGAATATCTTAACTGTGTTAGCCCGCTTTTTAATTGTACTTCAACTGTGTCAGATACTACCATTAATTATTTGGATGTAACTTTATATAAGGACAGTTCTAAGGGGTCATTTGGTTCTAAGGTGTATAGGAAGGATACGTTTTCAAACAATTATTTGGAGTTTCAAATCTATCATCCCAGGCACACAAAAAGGAATATTTTTAAGGGCCAACTGGTGTGGACAGCCAGAATGTGTTCTGATCTAACCAATTTTAACTTGGAGATGAACAAAATCAGTAAAATGTTTAGGAATAGAGGTTACCCTATAAAGTTACTGAGTTCTATTATGGTTGAAGTCTCTTCAGGAGAGGGAACTAAATACAACCCCCTGTTGGGTGATTGAAATTTGATTGATCTTTTTTAAAAATAAAATGGGAGGTCCTAACCATAATAGAAGGATGGTAATATTTTATGAAACTGGTGAAGAAGAAATTAGAGAAATTATTTCTAGGAATTGGATCATTTTAAAGGTAACCCAGATATCTTAGGGGTGGTAGGTCAAGGACCTTTTTGTATACAAAGCTGGGAGGAATTTCAAATATCTTTTTGAACATACTCATGTAGATTCTCACCTGATTTTGAAAGGCACAACTAAATGTGGTATGTGTAAACAATGCCCATTTATTCTAGATACAGACTTTGTAATTTTAAAAGACAATGCATATAGGATGAAGTTAGGTAGAGGTAATTCTAAACTGGAAAAAGAGAAAAGCCCTGCAAGTAGGATCCAAGTGCAAGGCAAAACAAACTATCAGTAACTGAAAAAATGCCAGCACAAAACTCAGTATATATCAGCAACAAAACTACAGCAACACTACTTTTACCTTAGTGTTGCTGTAGTTTTGTTGCTGATATATACTGAGTTTTGTGCTGGCATTTTTTCAGTTACTTAGAGGTAATTCTAACACAAAAGGTTTGACTTTTATTTCTGTTTGTCAAACTTTCGGAAGTTTTTATGTAGAGAAAACAGAGAGAAGATTTAGAACAAGAATATATGAACATTTATATGCTATTTCAAGTGGAAATATCAACAATTCCCATTATAAGCACACCCTGGAATGCAGTGGGTTTAGAAAGTTTAAATCTAGGATCTTAGAATCAGTACTACAAAACCCATGGGGAAGGTAGTGGGAACTTCAAATTGAAATGAGAGTTATTTTGGATTATTAAGTTATTCCACTATTCCACCAGGTATCATTGAGAATATGTCGCTTCTACCTATTTTAAAGATGAGGGTTTTAGATATTTAAGTGTCTTAAATCAATAGGATACATACAAAATGTTTTAAATTCAATGATTGTTGTACAGACTTTGAAACATTTTTTACACATTGTTTCTTGTTATTTATTGTATTGTTTAACATTTTATTTGCATTTTTATATGAATTGCATTGATGTCTTTTTAAACAACAGTTTTGGGGCTTAATTGAATAATTAGGGTTCATTATTCTTTTTAAAAAAAGAGCTGTATGCGAGAATAGATTCAGTTTTGAAGAAGTCCCAGGATGATTAGAGATGAAAGCACTTAACTTGTTCATGTATTGTAATAAAAATTTAATCGGGAACCTTAGACATTTTGATTTTATTTCCATTCGTAGTATATAGCTTATTGTGTCGTAGACCCTTGGTACCAATTTCATTTTATTTGGTCTTCATATGGTAACTGTAAAATGTGTTTTGTTGTTTTGTGATTTTAGTGGTGGTTTGGTCATTAATTAAACAGTGTGCATTTTCTTATTGTTTTTTATTTTTTACTTTTGACAGAAAATTGACCATTGGTTTTATTTTTATACTTGATGATTATGTATTTATTAATTAAGTGAATGTTTAAAGTGATTGGATGAGCTTTTCTATTAATTGGTCAACTTTTAACGGCTTTGCAATCTGATGGAAGTTCCATATTGTTATTAAAGGAATGAAAGCACTTATTCTTATGAACTCATGTATGTTGTTTCATTCTAAACCTGGTAATTAGTTTTGTGTTTAGTTTCTTTGGTTCACGGTATTCATCCAGTAAATATGTTCCTATTTACCTCTTTCATCCTCATCACACCTCCAACATTTGCTGTATACCTGAGAGAAAATTCTCTGGAGTCTACTTGGGTATGAAAATATCTATGTAAACATTTCTGAGCAAAAATCCTAAATCTTCTAGATTGTGTTGCATATTCGGGAAACATACATATATCCTCAATTGTTACTTTGTGAATTGCTTATCCAATCTCTCTTCTAATCTCCTCTGATAAAATATTATAGTTATCGTGCAATGTTTTATATGCTCTATTAATTGTTCCTTTTTTAACAGCAGCATCTGTTCTAGATTCTACTAAAAACTCTACAAGTGCTGGTCTTTCATGTAGGACCCCCCCCCCATTTCTTTCACTATGCCTATACTCTGATATTAACCTTGATAGGGAAGGCAATCTCTAACCTTCAGTACAAGTAAATTATTGGCGTCTTCACATTTTATTACTTTCCTCTCTCTAATTATTTGTTCCCAGTACCTTGGTTTCTTTGCCAGTTTTCACCAATAAATTCCAGCCCTATCTTGCCTATTGTCTGTAACCCTACTTGCAGTCATCCCTATTGGTAGAATCTCCTTTCTCCATTTCCATGTTGGCATAGTTCTTAGAATACTTTCTTACTCTTTATAAATATAATATTATGCATGATTATTGTTATTCTTCTTAAAGATCTGCATCCAAAATTGCAGTCTGTCCTTGTTTCTTGAGCTACCCCCTGTTTCATCACTTTCCCTTTCCACTTTGAATTATAAGTTTCTGCATGTGCTACGTATAGGAGCCTTAACTGTGTAGTTCTGAAATACCTCTTCAAATCAGGTAATCCCAATCTGCCTTGTTCATTTGGAAGACTCAGCTTATCCCACTTGTCTTTTGCCATCTACCCCTCTCAGATAAAATCCTTCAGCTGATTACTAATTGCAATCCACAACTTCTAATCTGGTTGATAAACATATGTCTGACCTGTATAAAAGACTAAAGGGACTAGAAACATTTTAAATGCTTGTATCTTACTATCAGTAGCCATGTAACAGAGTTTTCAATTTCTCAGTTTTTGTATTATCTTTTTAGTCTCTACCCACATATCCTTAGCTGCCACACTGGAATAATCTCTAATCCATACTCCTAAGTACTTCATTTTATCATGTCCCCATAAGTATGGATATTGGTTAACCAATTTGTGTTTCAGCTATTGCTTTTGTTTTAGCTTTATTAATTTTGTATCCTTAAAAGATTTGAAACTGTGTCAAGATGTTCCACAACACTGAAATGTCCTTTTTTGGTTTTGTCAGGTATAAAATAATATCATCCACAAATAGAGTCAGCTTTTCCTGACTACTATACCAATTATATCCTTGAATTTCTGAGTCCCTTATTTTCTTTGGCAATGGTTCTAAATATAATGCAAATAACAAAGGGGAAAGAAGACACCCCTGCTTGGTTCCTCTGCTCAAGCAGAAATTATCAGAGAGGAACCCACCCACTTTAATTTTCACCTCTGATCCCTCATATATCCTCCTAATCAACCTTATAATTTTTTCAGGGAATGCAAATGCTTCATTGCCGTGCTCATAAAGTCCCAGCTTACTCTGTCAAATGCTTTCTTTGCATCAAGACCCACCAACAACAGTGGTATTTTCTTACATTCTTCTTCCCTCTGGATCATCAAGACTGTGTTAATGTTGTCAAATCTTTGCCTCCCATCCACAAAGCCAAACCGATCCATATCTATCAATTTTGGCATCACTTTTATGATTCTTTTAGCCATTATAGACATAAACACTTTATATTGATGGTTTAGAATTGAAATGGGCCTGTATGAAGCTGTATCTGATGGATCTTTAACCTCTTTGGGTTTTTCAGACACTACCTCTTTCTTAAAGGATGTTGGTATTTCTCCTTCTCTTAAAATACTGTTGATCAAAACCTTCCAGATCTTTATGATTTTTTCTCTCGCCTAACTTCCAAACTTCCATAGGAATAGCATCTACTCCTGGGGACTTTCCTGAGGATTGGTTATGCATCACCATTTTTATCTCATCTCATTTTATCTACATGGTCATCATTTCATTGTTAATATTTTGCTTTTGTTTGTATTTTCTCAGTTATCATATGTTAAAATCAACTTCATTTGTATTATTTCCTTTGTTTGCATGAAACTTTTCTGCCTGGGCCTCCACTGAAAAGGGGCACCTGCCCATTCAGATTAATCCTGGTTAACAAATGTCAAAATAAATAAATAATAAATAAATCTCCTCCTATCCTAACTGTTAGTAATTGAGCCTCCTCTACCTCTAACCTGGGCATATTTAATTCTTCTATAAACATTTCTGTTTGTACATTTTCTTGATTTCCATATTTCTCTGCTTTATACAGACTTTCATAGAATTTCAAAATATTTCTAGTACCTATACAGGATCTATTGTTATCTTCCTTGTTATAAGCTCCCTAAGCTTAGCAACAGCCCTTTCTACTTTCTGTTACCTGAGTTGTTATACTAAAAGGCTTTGTGCTCTACATTTGTTATCAAAAAACATGTGCTTAAAAGCAATCTTTCTAAACTCATGCATATTATTGAGGTAATCCCTTATTTTCTGTTTATCATTTTGCAGTTGCTCCTCTTCTTGTTTGGTGAGATTCCCCCTATTTTGCAATACTTTAACATTTGTCAGTCCCTTTAAAAAATCTTGTTAACTTACATCTTAACCATATCTCCCTTTATTCCCAACCTATTTTTAAACTCAACTTTAATTTTATCCCACTCCCTAGTGATATTTTCAGAGGAAATTTCTGTCTTCGCTAATAGTTCCTGAATAATTTCCACTACCCATTCCTTAAATTCCTTTCTTTTTATCAGATAGGTGGGGAAGTGCCAGTGTCTCATTTTTATTTCTTTACCCTGCATTTTTATTTTAGTTATTATTGGTGTGTGATCTGAAATAGTTAT
This sequence comes from Protopterus annectens, assembly GCF_019279795.1. Classification (NCBI taxonomy): domain Eukaryota; kingdom Metazoa; phylum Chordata; order Ceratodontiformes; family Protopteridae; genus Protopterus; species Protopterus annectens. The sequence goes on from NC_056739.1 coordinate 135,626,164, forward strand.
CAGATGCATATCAAAACTTTCAGTTAAATACACGTTCCTGTGAAATGTAAATTCTGTCTAGCCTAGCCCAGTTTTTGTATCTTGGGGAATAATATATAAATTCACTCTGAGCTCCTAGTATTGAATTCACATTTTCCATGTCAAATATTTTCATAAATGTCTTCAGAGGTCTACCCTCCTTTGCTATAATTTCCCTTCTGGACACCCAGACACATCTGCACTGCTGCAAATAAAATTCCAGTCCCCACCTATAAGTAATATTCCAAATACATGCCAGTGTAATCCTCCTCCCTTGCCAGTAGCCCCTTAGTACTACAAATCTACCGTTATTATCTTTTTTATCCTCTTATATTAATTGCAAGAGGACCTCCAGTAGTGATATAAGTACTCCTCTTATCCTTTGTCCCAGGCATTCTGCTGAATAACCATCCTGAAAACATTTCTTTATCAAAGTCATATGCTCATTTCTTTCCAAGTGTGTCTCCTGTAGCATAAATATTTACACTCTACATGTTTTAATATAGTTCACTACTCTTTCTTTTTTGTATTTATCTGTGAGACCATTGACATTTAAAGACATTACAGAAACTCTCAATGTGTTAAAACGTTATTATTCCCAACTTTTATGTGTAACAGCTTTTTTGTTAATTGTCTAGTTCCAGCTTTTGTGTTACATGCATACACTGTTTGGCAGGTTGATATTTTATACAGTTGTTTTTTGTCATATCCAGTTGAGCCTATGTCCCATCTTACAAAACTTTTTATTTTATTGACAGCCCTCAAAAAAGACACCCCCAATACCCCCCAAAACCTATTAACCTAATACTAGCACACAAAACTATGTACATATTTAGATATTGAAGTTTTATCCTCCTAATACGAACAAGTGCCCCAAACTGATAGCCACACTCACAAACTTAGATTAACTGAAAATAAAGGTTATCCATGCAAAGGCACAAGGTGCAGCCTGTACTTTACTAAGTGCTGTCAGGTTTTGTCTTATCTTTATAGCTCTTCCAGCTGGGAAAACACTTGAATGCTTTCAGAAAGCATTATATCCTAGCCCTTTCTCTTTATCAGATTGTCTCCATTGAGACAAGAAGACTATATAAAAAGTTGCTACTAAAAGCACACATTTATTTGCTAGAAAAAAGCTTTATAATATTCAATGTTCTTTTTCATTTACTTGCTTTCTTTTAAAACCTGTTATTAGATCATGCTGAGGGCCTTAATCCAGTCCTTCCCCTATGCAAGAATGAAAAAAGTACATAATTCTTTCTTTTGTCTTGCTGTTTTGACCAGACTTTTCTTCTTCTTTTTTTTTTTTTTACATTGCAATGCCTACATTTCTTAAAACTGAACAAGGAGAGGGAGAGGAGAAGAAGGGAGAAAAAAACAGAAGCACATGTTTACATTAGTATCACCATTACACTTAAAATAACTGAAAAAAGTTTACTTTATAGGATGCAAAGAAAATAATGCAATAGAAAACTATTACTATTAAGGAAAAAATATTTTACTTACAGTTAACATTCTCTCTACTCTTCCCCTCTCCTAACTATTTTTCCGAACATTAATGGCATATGATTTAGAGTCCCCTACAAGTTTAACAAATTAAAAAATCCAATATTTCCAGATTTTCTTGTTCTTTCATGTTTCACAAATATAATTATTGCTTTGTGATCCCGCATTTGTCAATTTCCAAGTACTGGTTTTATTCCTGTTCATCTCCATCTCTCAAATCCTGTATGTGCTTCATTTCCAACTTACTTGCGATTCTTCTACTCAGCTCTTGTGTTTTGTGTGTTTTTTTTTCATTCTTGCAAGCATATTCCATTGAAACATTGGAAAAGGTTTCACTGGCACAGTCTCTTTGTGGTCTTTATTACCAGAAGAGCAAGAAGCAGATTCTCCTTCTGTTTCACAGCTCACTTTTTGTTGGACACACTTTTGTATTTCCTCCTTAGTGTGTACTGCATCAAAAAGAATTCTGTCCCTTCAGGAAAGAATATTTTGTGGATAGCTGGGTACAGCAGTTTGAATTTCATGCCTGCTTCTCAACATTCCCTGAACAGTGGAATAAATTTACTCCTCTTCTGCCTGGTGTACAGTGAGTAATCATTTTCCACAAACACTCTGCCATCTCCCACTTTTAATACATTGTCTTTGTGCCACAGGTTTGTCAGAATCAACTCCTTCTGTTGGTAGGATTGCATCTTTACTATTAATAGTCTAGGCTGCTTTCTCATGGCCAGGTTTGGAGCATACACATGATGTGCCTTTTCAATTAACAGCTCCTGCTGTGGAATACCAGTCCAGTTGCTTATTTTGTGTTTTCATAAAATTAGTACAGTCTGTTCCTTCCAGCTTCTCTGGTACAGCAGAAAATCTCAGGTTTTCCCTATGTGCTGTGTCCTGTAAGTCTATTATTTTTTTGAAACATTTCTTCTTGAGCAGTCTCATATTCAGGCAGCTTTTTCTTAATTTTGACCTCTGATTTTTGCAGTTTTATTGCCTCATCTGAATATCTGTTTAAAGCTTCTTGATTGTTTGAATTGATATGCTCTATCAGTGTTTCATTTATTTTAGTCAGGTCTGTACACAGTTGACTTATACTTTCCTGTAGGTTACTGGAAGTCATGTCTGGAGCTTGCACTGTTTTTTGATGAACAGTTGCAGTCCTCTTCCCAGTCAGTGCTTTTTCCTCACCTTTTGTAGCTGATTTTCTTTCAGGTCCTCTGTATTTCTTTTTTCCTGGCATCCAGGCAGTGCACTTACTAGCCAGTTACTGAAATTTACCCAGAAGCATAAGTCCACTGACTTTCTCTTCTGAATTTCTGTTTTCACACTGGGAGAGCTAGAATTAACCTGTTACTCAATGTGCATCCATCTTGGCAGTTGTGTGTCTGTTTTCTTATCTTGCGTCTAATAACTTCCTATACTTATGTCAGTCTGGTTCTAGAGCTGAGATGTCCTCTTATGAGTGATCAGTGACCTATTCTTGGTATGGAATCAATGTTTATACTTAGTATTTGTTCTCCTTGATCCTAAGGTTGAATTTAGCACCTTGGATCATGACATTTATATTGGTCACCTGTGTATATTCTATTATTCCATTTCCATTGTGGTTCAGTTCTTACATCTTGGATCATTATCAGTGAGCTGTTTTAGGAGTTAATTCACCTGGTAGCTACCCACTTATATGGAAGGTGCTGCAAGACTTGCTTCTTCCTCTGTTATACGCCATGTGCATTTGATGCTTAAGACGGGTGGTAGAGGGTGCCACAGGACTTGATTCTTCCTCAGTTACACACCACATGCACTGTGCTTAAAACAGGTTGTGTTGGGTGCCACAGGACTTGATTCTTCCTCTGTTACACGCCACATGCAGTATGCGTAAGGTTGTGGTGGGTGCCACAGGACTTGATTCTTCCTCTGTTACGCACCATGTGCACTATGCTTGATAGGTTGTGGTGGGTGCCACATGACTTGATTCTTCCTCTGTTATGCACCACGTGCACAATGCTTAAGACAGGTTGTGGTGGGTGCCACAGTACTTGATTATTCCTCTGTTATGCACCATGTGCACTATGCTTAAGACAGGTTGTGTTGGGTGCCACAGGACTTGATTCTTCCTCTATTACACACCATGTGCACTATGCTTAAGACAGGCTGTGGTGGTGGGTGCCACAGAACTTGATTCTTTCTCTGTTATGCACCACATGGACTATGCTTAAGACAGGTTGTGGTGAGTGCCACAGAATTTGATTCTTCCTTGGTTACACACTACGTGCACTATGCTTAAGTCAAGCTGTGGTAGGTGCCACAGGACTTGATTCTTTCTCTATAACACACCACATGCACTATGCTTAAGACAGGTTGTGGTGGGTGCCACAGGAATTGATTCTTTCTCTGTTACACACCATATGCACACTATCTTTAAGTCAGGTCATCCAAAGCAGAGGACTTTGTTACCATTGATATTCTGATGACATTTAGGTATATCTCTCCTTCCAGAAGGATCTCCCAGGCTTTGCTACATTACAGGTTCATAGGACAATACTAGGCTATTGGCTCAGAGGCCCTTATAAGCCTAGCCAAGAATTTTGCCCATGTTCCCACAAAGTCAGCACCTATTTCCCATATCCAGGAAGGACACAGGTGGGATGCCAAGGGTGTATTTTCTGTTTCCCATCCAGTCGTCCAGGTTCCTCTTAAAGAGGGCTAATGAGGTGCTCTACTTGACATGGAGAGGGAGTCTAGTCCACAGATGGGGGAGTCTTTGGGACACAAATCTATCCCTCCAGCAAGTTCTATTAATGTCACAGACCAGGTTGAGGCCTTGCATGTGGGTTGTGCAAGTGGAGCTTGACTTACAGATATGCAGCAACTCCATCAAGGCTAGGTCTGAGATGGCCTTGTATGCCAGACACAGGTCACCTCAGAGCAGTCTGTATGAGACTGAGTAGAGAGACAGGACTTTTAGCCTATCTGTATAGGATAGATGTTTGAGACCCTGGATTTTTCTGATCAGGAACCTCTGTGGTTTCTCCAGCTGCTGTACGTGCTTGGCAAGGTACATGCTGAAGGGGGCATTGTACTCGATAATGGGTCTGATAAGGGAGGAGTACAGGGATATTATGACCTCCTTGTTCCTGGATGAAATGCCCTTATTTATGAGGTGGGCCATGTAGAAAGTCTTCCGTACAATGGAGGCAATGTGGTGGTCAAAAGTCAGGTTGCTATCAACCTGGGTGCCCAAGTCGTTAACGAATGATTGTGTGCTTAGTATGTTGTTATCAATGTGATAATTAGTGGGAACACCATTTTCCCCAAAGGGGATAATGATGCATTTCTTGGCATTCAGTTTGAGGCCATGCTTCTGGCACCAGTCATTAGTTTGGGTAAGGCCCTCTTGGAGGATGTCCACATCACGAGGAGAACTTAAGACAGCATCCAGCTTGCAATCATCTACAGACTTGGTCAGCCACAGGCCACTGGTTTTGGCTTGCACCTCAGAAAAGTTTATTCCAAACAGTAGAGGCCCCAAGACCAATCCTTGAACTATACCACTCATTACAGGTCTACTACTAGAGGTGGCTTCCCCTATTTTGACTGAGTGGGTTCTATCAGTGAGTCATTTAGCTACCCATCTAGTGACATACAGTTTGATGCCTAGCTGGGAGAGTTTATCTATTATGCCAGAGTGGGGAATAATGTCAAAGGCTATGGCTAGGTCAAGGTAGGTGTTGTGCACTGTCTTCCCCTCATTCATGGCTTTGGTGACTGTTTCAAAGAAGTCGACCAAGTTTAACAGGCAAGATCTCCCTTTGACAAAACCAAACTGTGTGGGGTCAAGGGTTTGGAGGTTGCCAATGTCTTTGTTTATACGATCCATGATAATGCGTTCCATGGCCTAGCAGATCAAGCTAGTTAGGCTGATTGGCCTATAATTGCTTGGGTCAGTGGACACTCCACCTTTATGTAAAAGGATAACAGTTGGTGTCCTCCATTCAGCTGGGATGAAGCCGGTGCTCTGGCTTTGGTTGAATAGGGTGCCTAATGGAGCTCTTGCCTGAGTTCATGTAGGATGCAGCTAGGTATGTTGTCAGGTCCCATGGAGACTGCATTTTTTTGCCTTTGAGAGGGCATTAATGACCTGCTCTCTGGTGATGAGGGGAGGGGTGCAGGTGCTGGGGATGTCCTGTTTTACTGATGGGGACAGGGGGGTGAAGTTTTCACTGAACCTGTCTGCCAGCAGGTTGGCTATATCTACAGCATTTGTGTATGTGGTGTTCTTGACCACCAGTTCAGGGCAGATTTGGGTGTTACCTTTGAAGTTGCGGACATATGTGAAGAAGGCCTTGTGATTGTCCTTAGTGGATGTGGCCAATTTGGACTCGAAGTTAGCCTTAGAGGATTTCACTAGTGATCTTATTTGCTTGTTCAGACAAAGGAGAGTTTGTTTCCAACTTGGTACCTGCTCCTTCTTGGTCCTGGACAGCAATTGTTTTCCTTTTATTATAGAGTTTCTTTATTGCTGCTGTCCACCAGACAGGTTTACTCTTCTTTGAGGAAGATGATTTCGTTCTGTCAGGTATTGCTGAGTCCATGCAGCAATGTAGGTGTTCATATAGCTTTTTGGTGTAGGCTTGGATATTAGAGCTAGTTCTAGCTGAAGGGATAGTTGCTGTGAAGCTGATTATACCTGCTCTCAGGAGATTGTATTCAGCTTTGGAAATGTTTTTGTTTGACCCTGGCAAGGGGGGTGGGGTTCAGGGGAGACAGTGACTTTGAACGTGATCACTTTAAGGTCAGATCTTATCAAGGAGGATGACACTGTTGGAGAGCTACATTGGCTACTCATGTTGGTTAGTACCAGGTCCAGGATATTTTCACGTCTTGTGGGGGTGTTCCAATGCATTGGCATTAACAAAGTCGAGGAATCCCAGGGCATTCACGTTTGGACTAGAATAGGTCTAGCAGTCTATGATTGGCTAGTTAAAGTCACCCAGGAGCAGGGTAGAGGGTTGAATATTAATGGATCCAAGTAAGTCCAGATAGGTGGAGTGGATGTCCTGAGTCATGGATGGGGTTCCATAGCTAGCTATGATTTGAATAGTAGTTTTGTCAACAGTTAACTGCACCTGGAGTGTCTCCTGTGCATCATACTGTTTAACCAGCCTGGAGGTGTGTATGTCTTTGATTAATATTGAAACTTTACCTCCTTTGGCTTTGTAGCCCTCCATTTGGGGGTCTGAAAGTATGGTAGGATGAGCAACCTGGTAAGGCTGGGGTGCTCTCCGCAGCTTTGAACCAGGTTTCAGTGACTGTACACATGTCAGCATCTTCCAGGGTAAAGAATGCTTGTAGTGAGTGCAGTTTCATGTTAAGACTCCTAGTGTTTATCAGAATGACCTTTAAATTTCATTTAGAAGAATTTTTCACATTGGTAATTTTGTCCTCATGACTTTACCTAAAAAAGGAACTATGGGGGAGGCAAGAGCCTTTGCCAAAAGTCAGAAGCCCAGGGGAGACAGATGAAGGCCACCTCTGGCAAAGCATTGTGGTCTGTCAATCATGTCTTCCCAGGCTGTCAGGTACTGGATCCCCTTGGAATGACACCAGAAACTAAGCCAACTGTTAAATTCATTTATTTTCTGTTTGCATTGAGGCATCATTTTGGATGATGGTAGGATGCTGCTTAAGGTTAGGGACATACCTGCTTGGGATACATATTCAGCGAGCTCAATCATGTCTCTCTTCATATAGTCCAGAGAGATATGTCTCAGGTCATTCACACTAACATGGACTATGACAGAGTCATAACAGTACCTGTTGTTGAGAGACTTGAGTGCATGGATGATATGGCAGATTCTAGCACCTGACAAGCAACTTACCGTGACTTTCACCTTGTCTGGCCTGGTGAGGAGCACATCTGTGTGTCTCACAATAGAGTCTCCTATGACCAGTATCTTGGGTTTGTAGCTGGGCCTTAGAGGCTGTGAGACACAGGTGTGTGTACTATGTGTGGTGTTTGGTGCTATGGGTTGTGATGTGCTTGTGTGTTTTTGCCTCAGAGGTTTCTTTTGCATAGGTATGTTTTTGTTGAGAACCTCTGCATATATGGGAGTGTGTTGTACAGGTGTTGGTGGTGTTAGAAGTGTGGTGTTTGTGGTGTTTGAGCAGACAACCTTCTCAGTGCCAGATGTACTGGCTTGTGATTGAGACAGCAAGGATTCTAGGCTCTTAATGTAACTGTATCTCTCACATATTGTGTTCCTAGGTGGTAGTAGTAGAGGGTTGTCCATGTATATGAGGCAGGTGCTGCACTGTCTCAGGATGCCCAAATTAACCAGACTAGCAGGAGAAACCACAGGAAAATGTCTGTCTATAGTTGTCAGAATCTGTAGAAGAGAAGTCAGGGATAGTAGAGTGGGTACTATCTGTAACTGCAAACAAATCAGTTGTATGATACACTCCTTGGCAAGAATATCAGAACAAACAAACAGATGCTTAAAAAACGGACAAAACTTTCTAGTTAATACCTTTCAAACAGTGAAAATGGCTAAAAAAGCTTCACAAACACTGAAAAGAGTAACTAAAATGATTTAACAATTCCAGTAAGGCAGACAATTGCAGTACAACAGTGCAGATTTGTTTATAGTAATAAAATATGGTACAGAGGTTGGCAGCAGACAATAAAAAAGTGCAATACATTTTAAGAATAATCTATAAATAGTAAAAGTCAGCAAGAAAACAGACAACGTATGTTTTTTAGGAAGCTGAGAAGCCTCTAGCAGTCTGAAAATCTCAGCACAGAGGTTTGGCTGTGCCCCTCCTCCTTTCAGCTCAGTATGAAGAAGCAGAAACCCACTCAAGGGTGGGGGTTAAATACCAGAAGGTTAAAACCTAAAACAACTTAAAAAAAAAAGCTAAAAAAAAACAAGGGTGTGCTTACTCCAAGCCCTAGACCAGCCAACCTTTACAAGCCAGGGACCAATCAGCACAATCCTCTCACTAGAGTGCAGAAGGGCCCTTTCTTTTTTTTTTTCCAATAATAAATCTTTATTATTTTTCCAATTTTTCATACAATAATACACAAAACAAAGAAAAACAAAACAGTACCTAAAAGAAATAACAACAATACTACGATATATGTACATTATATACATGAATGCTTCCAACAGTTAAATGAGATCAGTATACATTGAAATAAAATTCTGAGAAACAGTATTAAAAGATCTAGTATCAACATACAGGATTATTAATACTGACTTCCAAATTAAGTATGTACGTCCATGGGTTAAACTGGATTTGGAACATTAAGCCAACACAATATTGAAGATTTGCTCCCATATTTTCGGATTGTTTATATTTTTCTTATGATCCTTTATTAATAATTTATGTGCTAGAATATGTTTTATCACTACACTTTTAAAATTTTCCCATGAAGTCTGGGATGGATTCGACCAATTTGTAGCTATATAAAGCTTCATTAACAAGAAAATATTTATAAGTATGATCATTTGGGATCTATCCAAGTTATTCGGAGGGATATGTAGAATCATAAATTCCCAGGAAAGTGTGGAATGTTGATAACCCATCTTTTGTAATTCAATTTTTAAAGAGTTCCAAAGTTTAAATATACATTTACAGCTCCAGAACATGTGTAGAAGATCAGCCGTTTGATCAATACAGTATGGGCATTTGGGTGAATTTTTGGAATTGAAATTATGCAGACTGAGATGAGTGTAATAGGCATTATTAAATATCATCAGCTGAGTAAATAATAACTTTTGAAGAGATACTGATTTTAAGGTTAGGTTAATTGCTTTTAATATTTTATTATCATCAATCAATGGTATTTTATCCTAATCCAAGATGCCTGGAAAATGTGCTCAGAACAAACAGCTACTGCAGACAAACAGCCAGGCCCAGAAACAGCAACCCTGAGTCTGGACTATGCTACTACTACTAGCTACACTATTTTGGGCTGAAAACACTGCAGAAATATTTACCACAGGAGAAAAACAATAGTAAGACTCTAAATAAAAGTTTTAAGCAAAAAAAAGAGCAAGGAGACTCTAGAGAATGCTTTTACGGCAAACAAATCAGTTGTATGATACACTCCTTGGCAGGAAAGTCAGAACAAACCAACAGATGCTTAACAAATTGCGAAAATTTCCAGCTAATACCATTTAAACAGTGAAAATGGTTTAAAAAGCTTTACAAACAGTGAAAACAGTAACTAAAATGATTTAACAGGCCCAGCAAGACAGACAACTGCAGTACAACAATGCAGATTTGTTTATAGTAATAAAATACAGTAAAAAAGTTGACAGCAAACAATAAGAAAGTGCAATAAATGATAAGAATAAGCAATAAATAGTAAAAATAAGCAAGACAACAGACAGCTTATGTTTTTAGGAAGCTCAGAAGCCTCTAGTAGTCTGAAAATCTCAGATCAGAGTTTTGGCTGTGCCCCTCCTCTGTTCATCTCAGTATGAACAAGCAGAAACTCACTCAAGGGTGGGGGTTAAATACCAGAAGGTTAAAAAATAAAACAAATTAAAAAAAATCTCAGAAGCGCCAATACGGTGCTTACTCCAAGCTCTAGGCCAGCCAACCTTTACCAGCCAGAGACCGATCAGCACAATCCTCTCACTAGAGTGCAGAAGGGCCCTTTCTAATCCAAGATGGCCTGGAAAATGTGCTCCGAACAAACAGCCACTGCAAACAAACAAACAACCAGGCCCAGAAACAGCAACCCTGAGTCTGGACTATGCAATTAAAGGACCATCCAGAGGTCATCCAGTCTTGGAACGATTCAAGTCACTTAAACTTAGCCTATCAAGACTGACAAGATGTAGGTACATACAACAGTGCATCATCCTCAAGCTGTAGTCACTTCTCCTTTCATCTCTTTGTTTAAAAATAATTAGTGCTGAATCTGACCAAGTGTTAGTCTTGTTGGTAGTGATCAGAGTCAACTTATTATCATTTAGAAAACATCTCACAGATGAACCACTTACATCAGCTTCAGGCCTTGCTGCAGTAGTTCATGCACTAGTACATTTCTGTATAGATTTGCACATACATGTTGGTATAGATTACTGAAATGTGTTTGGCCTTGGGCTTATGCATGGTGACCTAATTCACCTTCAACAGGTACAGGACTCTGCAGCCAAGGAACTGACCAATGTTTCACACACCAGTCACATCACTTGTCTGCTGTTCGATCTACACTGGCTACCAGCTTTAAGTTGTTGTGCCCTACATGGTCAGTGTCGCCCTTATTTGAAAAAGCTCTTATGGCCCCAGGCCCCCAGTAGCTAGATCAGTTTATCAGGTTAAACCTTGGGCAGGAAACATTTTCCTACTCGGCACCATTCCTGTCTTCCCTGAGTTGAGTTTGTAAAACAGAGACCTCATTTCAGAGATCCCGCAAATGCAGTCTGTTTAAATGAGAGTATCTCAGTCCAGACACAGAAGAGCTATATTAATCAGCCATGTGTCATGTATTAACATTTTCACCCTGTTTTGTCATATTTTTTGTTTTCTTTGCCTGCATTTTTTTTTTTTATTTATTTCCTTTTTTTGTCTCCAGAATTTTAAATTGTACACTACTGCATACTGCATAGATTTTTAAGCACCCTAACAAATTAAAGAGACTAAAGAAATAAAGATGCTGGCTGAGACTGGATGGCACTGAGACCTTGTAAGTAAATGTAGAATTAATTCATAAGGATTTTCTATCTTTGTTGAACTCTAGGCAACACTGTAAGGTGATGATAGCCTAGAGCCCAGATGTGACGGTCTGTGATGATGGATACTAATAACAGGGTACTGCAAGGGACGTAGCTGTGGTCATTAAAGACACTGGGTCAAGAGATGGGACTGCAGGAATTCACTATAGAAAAAAGTCTGAAAGAGAAAATGTTTGGTCCTCCCGTCTTACTCTCAGCTGAGGACAGCTGCTTCTTTGTTGGTTCTGTCCACGATTTTTCATCAGGTATTGAGTTTTCTGCCACCGTCCAAAGTCCTGCTGCAGATTAACTTGTGGTCCTCCCTGTAGGTATGTGAGATATGCTTGTCATGAATGTGTCTGGGCATCCTAAAGTGGGTTGGCACCTTGTTCAGGAATAATTTCATTCTCCTCTGCCCACTGAGTGCCAGGATAGGCCCCAGCTCCCATGTTCCCCTAAACTGAATTAAGAGGGTTATCACAGTATACCTTTACTGTCATATAATCAAGTCTGGAAACAAGGAATTGAGTGCATTTGTGATCTGACGGATCTCACTGAGGGACGGTAACATTGGGGGCCACAATACTGAATAGATGGACTGGACCCATTGTAGCAGTTATTCCTGGGTTTGCATCCTGAGGGAGATTTAATATTTGAGGTTTTACAAAACTGTGGACCTTGATGTCACCATCTCTTTATGTGGTTATCTTGGGACATTGTTTCTAGATCAAAGTGACAGTCCTCACTAGTATGCCATATAGCAACACACACACACACACACACACACACACACACACACACACACACACACACACACACACACACACACACACACACACGTATATCACAGCAGAACTCAACAAGTTCAAACACAAATTAATCAATTAATGGAGCTTTACTGAGTAAACTCAACCTCTTAAAAATATAAAAAACAAAACACTTCCAGAAAGTGTTTTTTGCATGGGGCAGAGCTTCCTACATCAACCACACCCATAACACACACACACACACACACACACACACACACACATATATATATATATATATATATATATATATGTGTGTGTGTGTGTGTATGGGTCCACTTCAAAATACTGACTTTCAAAATATCTAAACTCAAAATACTGAGAACAAAATTTCTATAGCTCATAATACTGAAAACTCAAAATATCAACTATATTGCAGCAGAGCTACATACAGAAACATATTAGTCTTCTGCAAGTATAGGCAGGGGGCAAGCCCCCCTGCACCCCCACAGCCCCTGCTACTTAAATATATCACCTTCGAGATTGCACTTCACTACACTAAGTGCAATCTTGGAGTTGATATATTTAAGTAGCAGGGGGTGCAGGGGGGCTTGCGCCCCTGCTTATCATTGGAGAAGAGTAATATGGTTTGGGTTTTATTTGTTTCAGTATGTACTTGTGCTGGAATATAATAAGTGTTGGTATCCTGTGTGTTTTCAGTATTTTGAGCTTTAGAGATTTTGGTCTTAGTATATTGAGTTTATGTATTTTAAAAATCAGTATTTTGAAGTGGACCCATATATATATATATATATATATATATATATATATATATCTACTCCAGGCTCACAAAACAACTGGGAAAGGGCAGATTCCTAGTACCCTGTGTGCTGCACTATTATACAAAAATACTCTTTTTGATTGCCTGTTTTGCATTATTTGTTTTATTGCTCAGATATTTTGATAAGGTCAGCGTTTGACCACCTCAATAATAGGACAGATCAGTAGGGTATAACCAGTTATCAAGTCTCCCTTGAATGGCTTTGACTTAGAGAAATACAGCTACTGATGTTTTACAGCTGGTTGGATTCTGACCTCAGCCGATATATACTGGACAAGTTTTAAATGTTGTCTTACGTTCCTTTGATTACTAATGATGGCATCATTTGTTTTGATTTGGCCATTTGTTTTGCAATTTTAAGTGATGTCCTTTTTGCCAGGTCTAATGATGCTGTGTTTATTGAAATTAAAGGTAAAGTCACTAATTCTGTACCAAGTTCATATTTTTATCAACTACTTTAATATGTTTCTTTCAGTGTTTCTGTATACTGATTTAGAAGCTGAACAGTTTTTGTATGAGAGTGCTTCCTTTCTCATGTCTAAAAAATATGCAGGTTTTGTGTGTCTTCTGTGTGAAGTATGCATGACATTTTTGTGTGGATGCAGATTTTCACTAGAGTGTCAATTGTTCCACTGAATCACAAAGATGTAGGTAGAGGAACTGACAGCACACTTATAGGTCCCTAGGATGTACCTCTCAAACTTTAGAACTCTAAACAAAACCTAAAATAATTGGGGGACACAGGCCTAAAAATAGGGACAGATTTTTAAATATTGCTCCTATAGACTTAGAAAATTTCTAGAATGTCAGGATTTATGTTGGTTTGTGGTTTCTGAAGGCTACAAAGTTAGAAACCCAAGTTTATGTCATTATTTAGTGACTTCAGTCCTCAGTTATATAGGTTCATAGGTTGGTACTAGGCTATCAGCCCTAGGGCCTATACAAGCCTAGCCATAACAATTCCCTGGCTATTTCTTCCCACATTATTTACTTTCCTGGACCCCTGTCTAGCAGGGCGACTGACGTGATCCCTGGGGTGAATTTCCTTTCTCCCATCCAATCGTCAAGGTTCCTCTTGAAGAGGTCCAAAGAGGCACTCTGCTTGACATGTATGGGCAATCTATTCCAGAGTCTGGGGAGTCTCTGGGTCAGGAACCTATCCCTCCAGCATGTTTTGTTTATTGTGATGACAAGGTTTAGATCCCTGGAGCATGTAGCTCTGAGGGATTGGGATTTCTTTAAGTGTAGCATGTCCAACAGTTCTGGGTTTGACATGGCCTTGTATGTTAAGCAGAGATCACCTCTGAGTAGACGATATGCGACAGAATATAGCTGGAGTTTTTTAAGGCGGTCAGCGTAGGGCATCTGCTTTTGGCCTGTGATTCTTTTAGTGAGGTATTTCTGAGGCCTTTCCAGTTGTTGCAGATGTCTTGAGAGGTACATACCAAATGGGGCATTGTATTCTATAATGGGTCTAATGAGGGATGAGTACAGTGGGACAATGACCTCCTTTTTTCTGGATGAAAAGTCCTTCGTGATGAGGTGTGCTACATAGAAGGATTTCCTGACTGTTGTGGCTATGTGGTTATCGAAGGTGAGACCACTGTCCACCTGTGTCCCTAAGTCTCTTATCACACTTTCTGTGTTTAGTGCCAGAAAACAAATTGTATGAGCAATAGACCAAAAATATGAGGCAAAAATATGGATATTCTGTGAAAATCTGGACAGTTGAGAGGTAAGGGGCATGTGTAATGTGACTATACCTGTGTCCTACAATGGACTGCCATCTCACGCTAGACTAATTCCTGTTTTACACCTGCTACTTGCTGGTCTAAGCGCTGGCTCCCTGCAACTTTATCTGTCTTGCTACTGGGATCAGAAAGAGACTTTATGTGAGTATTGTTTCAGGAACTGTATCTGTACACAGAGCGTTGTTTCAGGAAATGTATCAGTAAGTAGAGCAGTTTCACATGCTAGTTGATATGTCAGAAATAAAGTGACTGCTTGCAAGAGGATTTGTTGTAGTCCATTATCTCCCTCTTGTGGTTTATTTAAGAACTGTAACAATTCACTATTATGCCAGCATCCCTCTTATTTTATTTATTTATTTTACATTTATTGACCGGGATTGTCCGACTGAGCTGAAGTGCCCTTTTTCAGCAGAGGCCTGGGGAGAAAAGCTCCAACATATACATTTTTCATTATAAATTAGCATTAAACAGCAATGTTACAGGATTATTACAAGGCATTAAGTAGCAGTACAGTGTTATACAGTGTCAGTAATCAGGAGCACAGCAAAACTATTTCAAGATGTATAAAAGAAAAATATGTCATTAAGATAAGTATAGTTTTTGGGGTAAGTGGTTACAAACACCCAGTTTTGTGAATTTATTAGTTTTATGTATATTAGCCAGAAAATACTAGTTGGAAACCTACATTCTAACACCTATTTCTTAATTAAGTACATATATTTAATTATTTTCAGCCATCTTAATATATATAAGCTGCTTCATTATTAAAAAATCTTCCATAACTCTACACAATAACTTTGCAGTAATCATTGCACTGTTTGTAATAAACATAACAAACATGGTGGATGAGAGATTGAAACACACAAATTAATTGTATGAAAATACATTCTGTTGACTATTCATAAGAATGTTTCAGCTGTGCAGTCATACAGAAGTGTGTAAGAAACTGAATACACATAAATGAAATAAATAATCCAGCCTTGCACTCTGAATGAGTGTGGTTCAGATTTTCCTTTCTTTCTGGTATTTTCCTATAGCAGGGTTTAGCAAAATCTTAGGACATACAGAAGAGATTGCTAGATACTTTTGGAGGAGAAACACTACTGTCATATTTTGCAATGCAATACTGATTTGCCAAAGTGACCTATGTAAAAAAAATGCTTTTTTTTGTCTGTTGTTTATGTGCATCAGAATTCACAGTGTCCTGAGACTGTTCTGCTGGTGGTTTCTAACTAATGGACCATTTAAACATAGTTTAAAATAGGTTTGTTCTGCTCTATGAACATTTTAGCTAAAATGCTTTAGTGTAGGGGGCTTAACTGGTGCTAATGTTGCTAACATGTACTTGGACATATTCCTCCTTTGTTTCATTTATTTATGTTGGGCTGTGTTACACTTTTAACTTCATTGTAGCCTGATAAGTTAATGCTAGCCTGATGTTAACAGATTTAGATGCATTATCAGTTTATGGTCTTAAAAAATGGTTTATGATTATTCAAAAAAATCTAATTCAGTTTTCAAGAACTGAAATTCGAGGAATTGTACCTTTGATTCATAAATGTAATTTGTGGTCATTGCCATGATTCCATTATAATTTAGTGTGTGTATGTATATATATATATATATATATATATATATATATATATATATATATATATATATATATATATATATATATCTATAAAGAAAATTGAAACCATAGTCTGAGTACAGAAAAATGAATAAAACAAACTGACAGCATTATAAGTAGCAAATCTATTTATTTGAGTTTGTTTACTGGTGTAGTACACTGATCTATTTACAGGCACAGCTCAGGCAAATTACATCTCAAAAGGAACATGAATAATAAAATAGACACTGAAAACCGTCTAAAATGCAGTATAAAAAAGCATATCAAGGTAAAGAAGACTGGATTTATTGTTAAGAAAGTATTAATATACAAGAAGAAATTCATCTTATGGATGGCAAACGAGTGCCGTGGGCTGATTGCTGGATTCTGTGAAACTCTTCTGCTTTTCCAATACTAAGTACAAATTCCGGACTTTAACAGCACTTTTCCTTGAAGAAAATTGAAACTCTCACCTTATTAAATGTACGTCTGGAAGTTCAGTGTAGAATTAAGTCAAACTACTTAACTAAATATGCGCACAACCAAAATACAGTTTCAAATGCAGAGCTTGTGTTGTTTGTATCAGTCAAACAATATTCTCTTGTTCCCAGAGACATACATACCTTAATTATGTCATTTGAAAATAAACAGCTACGTAGGGCTGTCATTGTCACCAGCTGTCGGGAAAACAACATGGCTTTAGGCCGCAGCACAGCACCAGCACTGCTCTACCACACTTTACCAACACAGAAACAACAGTCTTCTTGTGTCCACCATGTTCCTGGACGTGCCAAAGGCGTTTGATACAGTCTCACACCAGCAACCACTCATGTCACTCTCCTCAGTAGGACTTTCACAGTAACTCCTTGTTGTGGTTCCAACAGACCTACTCATCCTTTCAACCAGTTACTACAGGTGTCCCTCAGGGCTCTATCCCGGGTCCTCCCCTATTTAATAGATTTATTAATGACCTCCACTCACCATGCTAGTTTAGTTCAGTATGCAGACACTCAACATTAATATGTGCGGCCTCAACAATAAGCTCCAAGACATTACCCAAAAATCTTTCTCCTCTGTAGAAACCTGGCTCAAAGAATCAAACCTCCTACTCAATCCCAACTAAATTAAGTTATGGCTTTTTACCTCAAAAAGTTGTCAAAATCAAAAGCAATCTTTTACCATAAAGTCAGCAAATAATACTGTCATTAAAACTGTAACTCTTAGTAAACTTCTAGACATTATAATAGAGGACAATCTCAAATATGACCAGCATAAACTACACACCATTAAATCTACACACCAGAGACTGGGCTCCCTTTATGGATCAATGGATTCCTTACAGATTCTGAATCACTTAGACAACACCTGTCCTCCCTGTGGCAGTGCACATGTGCCATGACTGCACTTTCCAAAACCTAACACTACCTACTACTCTGTTACATAGAGAACACCTGTCCTCCCTGTGGCAAGGCACGTGTGCCATGCCTGCGCTTCCCAAAATCTAACACTACCTACTACTCTGTTACATAGAGAACACCTGTCCTCCCTGTGTTAGTGCACGTGTGCCATGACTGCACTTCCCAAAACCTAACACTACCTACTACTCTGTTACATAGAGAACACCTGTCCTCCCTGTGGCAGTGCACGTGTCCCATGACTGCACTTCCCAAAACCTAACACTACCTACTACTCTGTTACATAGAGAACACCTGTCCTCCCTGTGGCAGTGCACGTGTGCCATGACTGCACTTCCCAAAATCTAACACTACCTACTACTCTGTTACATAGAGAACACCTGTCCTCCCTGTGGCAGTGCACGTGTGCCATAACTGCACTTCCCAAAACCTAACACTACCTACTATTCTGTTACATAGAGAACACCTGTCCTCCCTGTGGCAGTGCATGTGTGCCATGTCTGCACTTCCCAAAACCTAACACTACCTACTACCTGTCCTCCCTGTGGCAGTGCACATGTGCCATGTCTGCACTTCCCAAAACCTAACACTACATACTACTCTGTTACATAGAGAACACCTGTACTCCCTGTGGCAGTGCACGTGTGCCATGACTGCACTTCCCAAAACCTAACACTACCTACTACTCTGTTACATAGAGAACACCTGTCCTTCCTGTGGCAGTGCACGTGTGCCATGACTGCACTTTCCAAAACCTAACACTACCTACTATTCTGTTACATAGAGAACACCTGTCCTCCCTGTGACAGTGCACGTGTGCCATGACTGCACTTTCCAAAACCTAACACTACCTACTATTCTGTTACATAGAGAACACCTGTCCTCCCTGTGACAGTGCACGTGTACCATGGCTGCACTTCCCAAAACCTAACACTACCTACTACTCTGTTACATAGAGAACACCTGTCCTCCCTGTGGCAGTGCACGTGTGCCATGACTGCACTTCCCAAAACCTAACACTACCTACTACTCTGTTACATAGAGAACACCTGTCCTCCCTGTGGCAGTGCACGTGCGCCATGACTGCACTTCCCAAAACCTAACACTACCTACTACTCTGTTACAACTCTACCTCCTTCTACTTACTTAAGCAAGTGCAGTTCTGACTCTACCCACTATGTCTGTTGTACCATTACTTCAAGTTGATGACTTTACAAGAATCAATTATTCACACTATGCTGTTATTTCAAGCAACCTAATTATCCAACTTAATATCCAGCCTTGTCACGTCTGACATGTACAATCACTTCATTCTCTATGTTGTAATCTAATAATGTACAATAATTTCTCACCTGCTCACTCATTTCCATGCTGCTACTCAGACACATCTATGTAGCCCATGCTAATCTTTGAAACTGCATGTGTTTTGTACTGCATTTATTGTATTGTATGTTGTATATCTGATTGTGGAGCTCTTCTCCACAGGCCTCTACTGAGAATGGGCTCTCTAAGGCCCAGTGGACCATCCAAGTAAACAAATGTAAATAAATAAATAATACTTCAAGAAAAACTCTAACCACTACCTTCATATTGCCAGCTCTCTTATATGCCACTCTTATCCTAACTAACTTAAACAATACTCAAAGAAAGAAGCTTGTCTACTGTTACAATAAAATAGCTAAATTTGCCACCACTCTCCCTCATAGGACCCGCCATTGTCATAGCTTAAAGCAATTAAACTGGCTTGAATTACAAAACTACCTGACATATTCACAACTTACTACAGCACACACACATGCACACATACACACACACACACACATTCATCACCAGAAAAATGCCCTGTACTACAAAACTTATTACTGCCCTACTGTCCAGCAAGAAACACCCGCTCTATTAACAAATTCTTATTACTTACAAATAAGTCAAATAATGTTGCAGGAGACTCACTCTACTCCCAGTCTGTTACTAAACTCTGAAATAGTATCCCCACACAAATAAAACTTTTCGACAAACTCATTGGTTTTAAACCACTGCTTAAACAACATCTTAACCAATCCTGGTCCAGCACATAGTCATCACATGGTTAAGACTTGGTGTTCACTGTATGATACTCTCCAAATACTCTCTTTGAACAGCATCTTCATTCTGGAGTGGGGCGTTGTCTGTACTATAAGCTGGCTTAAAGAATTGTTTACCAAATGTGACAGAATTGCACTTTTTAGCATTTAGTTTTACCTCATTTTCTGTACGCTGGTAATTAATACTTGTAAGTTCAAGTTATAACTTCTGCATGGCAGAAGGAGATTTAAGGATGGCATGGAGTTTACAATCATACTCTGACTTGTTTACCCAGAGATTCCCATGTTTGTTTAGGAGATCAGAGAAGTATATTCTGAATAGGATTGGTCCTAGTTTAGATGCCTGAGGGACTCCACTGGTTACCCTCAACCTTTAAAGATGAATCTGCCACCCTTGCTGTGTGGGTTCTGTCCTTTAATTAATTTGCTCTCCATCTAACTATACAGAGATCAATCTGGAGTGCACTTAGTTTGTTAATTATGTTAGTATATAGTGTGATATGGTATCAGATATCTGGCCAAGCTCAAGATATACTTGAAGTTTACCAGATTCATTAGACTGGATCTACCCTTAACAAAGCCAGATGTTTAATACTGTAGTTTATAATGTCGGTTAATGTCCTTCCATATCCTCATTGATGAGACTCATCAGGCTAACGAGTCTGACGTTTCCTGGGTTTGTGCTGCCCTTGTTTAGTGACATCCCAACTAATGTGTGCCATACCTCTCAAATAAGTAGCCAGTTGCTAAGCTTAGGTTGAATGAATCTCCAGTTTTGTTTAGTTCTGACAGGTTAATACATTTATCTGGGTGATCCCAGACATTATTTTTATAACTACTAGCCATGTCAACATTTAGGAGGTTACAGTTATATTTAAATGTTGAAACTTCAGCATTAGTAAATATAAACAATTTTAAGCAATCATGCTGATGGTATCCAAGATGCAACCCAAGATACTGACCAGCCCATACTGTGTGCAGACACCTCAGAAGCAAGACTGGATGTGATGAAGGAGCTCTTATGGGATCAGTAGGGTCAAGTCAGCTGAGAAAACTTGCATTTTAGTGGTATACTGAAGGGTCCAGAGGGAAAAGATTGTCTCTAATTTTACATAACTAAAATGAGTGCAGAATGGACTTCTACCCCAGAGGCTGAGGTAAAGACTGAGAGGGTGCATTGGATGCTTGGTGCCCAGAGGGAAATCTTGCACCCAGACAAGTAATAGTAAGATATGAGACATACAAGCTGAAGGATGCAGTCCTTACTGCACTCTGGAAAATAGGGACATGCAGGATGTGTGGATCAGCAAGAGCTTATGTGGACCAGGATATCTCACCAAGAACACAAGAACAACATGCCTTATTCTTGCTGATCGTATGGCAAGCAAAACAACTTAGAGTAAGGGCGAAAGTAATCTATCCAACTGTTTGTAAACTTTATTGTTTACTGGGATGACTTACAGCAAGGATGAAACTAATCTATATAGCTGTTTGTAAACTTCCATTGTCTACTGGGGTGACTTAGAGTAAGGGTAAAAGTAATCTATCCAGCTGTTTGTAAACTTTATTGTCTACTGGGGTGACTTAGAGTAAGGGTTAAACTAATCTATCCAGCCGTTTGTAAACTTTATTGTCTACTGGGGTGACAGAGTAAGGGTGAAACTAATCTATCCAGCTGTTTGTAAACTTTATTGTTTACTGGGGTGACTTAGAGTTAGGGTGAAACTAATCTATCCAGCTGTTTGTAAACTTTATTGTCTACTGAGGTGACTTAGAATAAGGGTGAAACTAATCTATCCAGCTGTTTGTAAACTTTATTGTCTACTGGGGTGACTTAGAGTAAGGGTGAAACTAATCTGTCCAGCTGTTTATAAACATTATTGTCTACTGGGGTGACTTAGAGTAAGGGTGAAACTAATCTATCCAGCTATTTGTAAACTTTCATTGTCTACTGGTGTGACTTAAAGTAAGGGTAAAACTAATCTAGATAGCTGTTTGTAAACTTTCATTGTGTACTGGGGTGACTTAGAGTAAGGGTGAAAGTAATCTATCCAGCTGTTTGTAAACTTTATTGTCTACTGGGGTGAGAACCACAATTGAGACAAGTGAATCTATGAACTGGCTGAATGAGAGGTTCAGAAATCTGAATATGCTTGCGAATGACAAAAGAATAAAGCAGATGGAACAACACAATAGGCCTACTTAGGAAGACGTTTAATCCAACCAACAGAAACAGAGGGGACTCTTGCTAAACAATCTATTTGTTTCATGTAAAATTATTAAAAGGTCAAAGAGATGACATATTGAACCAGTTTTGGCAGTAAGTGATATGGGATAAACAGCACCATGAGCATTTTGGCTGCATGAATGTAATTGGGGTAGGGGGCATGTCATACAACAGCATACAGCTATTATTGGCTGATTGGCACTTGAAGCCCCAAAATGATTGGTGGAGTGCATTAAGAGAGGTTAGAAATGACCACAACAGGGAAATAGCATGGAGCAGTCAGTAATTTTGAGCTGGAATGTAAATAATGTGGCCTACCGAGTTAAAAGAGAGAATATTTTGGACCGTTTGAAAAATCTAAATCCCATTTGATTGCACTACTGGAATCATACTTGGAGCACTCTGAACACATGAAGCTGGGAAAATTAATTTAAATTATTTGTGGGTTCCACCTACAAAGGAGGGAGATGGAGGGCACTATTATAACCAGCAGGTAATAATTTACCATTAGAGATTTTAGGGAGAATAATGCATAAAGATGAATAATTCAGAGGTGTCAAAGAGAATCTTTTTGGGCAGTGAGTGACCATAGTATCCATTTACCTACTTCTTCAGTTCATCTGCCAGGGAATTAAAACTTGATAGACGAAATCATGTGATTTAGAAAAGGGATAGTGTGTATTTTGGGGGACTGGCGTAAGATACACAGAAAAGCAGATTATAAATGGAATGCAAAGGAGTAGTGAGTCCCAAGGGGGGGGGGAGACAAACCAAAGAATTACTGTCCAACCTTGGTATGGTAGATGTATATGTGGCATGAAGTAACACCTGGACAAGAACAGATAAGGCATTTATACAACGAGAGTATAGTAACTGTATAAGGCAGGTTGAGGTGGGTCCGTTTATGATTTATAATTATGCTAATTTGATACTCTATCTTGACATACCTGAGTCAGGTAAGTTAAACACTGGCATATCTCCATCTTCAAATTGGAAAATGAGAAATACACTGAGTGGGTTAAAACTATTTTGGAAAGTAGGTAAGTAGTATATGAGATACAGTAGTGGAAAGGTGGGAAGAATAAGAGGGAGGTAAGGGTGCTGTGGAGGTGGGCGGAGATGAACAGAATAGGACTGAAAAGGGAGGTAAGTGTAAAAGTTTAGACAAACAAATTGGAGATCTGCAGTTCAAAGGGAAAAATTGAATGGAGGTAGAAAATAATTAGTTAAAGAAACCTAGGAGAGCAGGCATTGAGAACAATTGCCTACTGAATCACAGGAATACTATTGAAGGTATAGACTTCACAAATAATGCTAGGTCTTTGAAAGCTTTTCCAGTGAGGCTTATGCAGAAAAAATGTGAAAGAGACATTTTACAATTAACATATGAGTGCACAAGTCAGAAAGAAACTCAAACAACAGGTTTGCTGAGGATTTTAGTTAACTCTTTCAAAGAGTTATACAAAAAGTGAAGTGCCAGTAAACAACTAACAGAAAATAGCCTGTCTGTAATGAATCAGGTTATAATGCATAAACTGGAGTAATGGGTATGCTAAAGAGTTCACTAAAGAAATGACAGAACAGGACATAAAAGGTGCATTGATGAAACAGTCAGCAGGGAACTCTCCAGGAATCAATGGCAGTCCTACAGAATTTTGGAACCTCTTAGGTGCAAAAATAATTGGGGTTTTGAGAGGTCTCTTCAATTCAAGTATGGAAAAATGAAAAATTCCTACCTTCTGGAAGAAGGCAGTTTATCAGGCCAATCTTTATAGAAAGGAAAGGTCCCAGTATCCCAAGCTTGTATAGAGCAATAGCAGCATACAATAATGACTATAAGGGATTCATGACACTTTTAGCTACAAGAATAACAAAAGTTCTGCCACAACTAATAAACCTGGATCAGATAGGGTTTATGCCAATAAGGGCAGCAGATAACTTAGTTTGCATCTTAATGATATCACAAAATGAGAACAACAGTAAAAAGCCATTGATATTATTATTCAGTAAAGTAGAGCGGAATTTTATGTTCAATGTATTGGAATAAATGAACTTTCCAAATAACTTAATTTGCCTGTTGGGAGCTATTTATCTCACAAGCGGAAGTTAAGATTAGGGCTAGCCTCTTCAAAAGCATTAATATTTCAACATGTGAAAGGCAGGGATGCCCCTTATCCCTTCTATTTGCACTGTATCTTGAGCCATCAGCGATTATGATAAGGGAATCAGAAATAATGGGGCTTCGATACAGTGAACTTGATCTTAAATTGGCAGTGTTTGCCGATAATGTCCTAGTAACGTTATCACACCCACAAACTGACCTACCAAAATTACCTCAATTACTTTAAAAATCTGGACAAAAATCAGGTTATAAAATCAATGTAGGTTAGCTGCAGGTGATAGGAGTAAACCTAAATGAGGATCATCAGCTTAGGCACTATACCCAAAATGTAGAAGCAAGGTTGTATTAAATACTTCGGTATCTGGCTAGTAGACTGTCTAGAAAGATCATATGAATTGAAACATGAAAAAAATAAATCCAAAGAAACTTATAAAAATGGAAAGATCTAAATTTAGATCTTGACCAATGGTGTTGAGTTATTCAGTGGCATGTATTATCACATATTTTGTATTCAGGACAGGCTTTTTTGATGCAGATAGAGGAAAAAGTTGTGATTAAGATAGAGAAGCTAGCAAAAAAAAAATCTTATGGAGGCCAGCAAGTCTAGGGTAGTCAGGGGCTGGTGAAACTGCCCATGGAGCTGGGAGGTCTTGCATTTCTGAACCTAAGAAACTATAGTATGGTACGGACATTAATTCTTACATCCACTGCCAAAATATGACAAAGAAAGCTAGATGGAAGTAAATAGTACAGGTAGAAGACACAGAAATACATCAGTGATCTATTATTGAATTAATTTGGGAGCTGAGTAGAGGAAATTTAGAAGTCCAATACTGCAAACAATAAAAGATGAATTAAACAGCATATCTGAACACGAAGAATTAAATAAATGGAAAGATGATATACTGCCTATACAGTCTGTCTTCTAAACTGGAGAAAAGATATAAAATGGTGGGCTGGCAATGGCAAATGTATTCACTATCTCCAAGATATTAGCATGAGTTAATGACCGTTCAAACAGTTCTAGAATGGGAAGTAGCAAGATGAAAATACAATTTCCTCTTTAGCAAACAAATGGAATAGGTGGGACTGAAAAGGGAAATCAACCAAAAATGTTGGCAGACAATGGAATATGCAAGATGGCCACTCTTAGTAATTTGGATAAACAGGAATTGGGGGCTTGGCACAGAAAAAAATTGATAACAGAAGCAGTCTGAACACTAACCCTCCTGAAAAATAAAATCAGTGATAAGACATGGCAAAGCTGAGAAAAAACTTTAACACAAGATATTTCAGGGGAAACTTTGGGAAAAGATAACATTGATCCCTAAAGTAGCCACTACTACCAACAATATAGAATGTTTTTGTGGAAATGTCAGCATAAATTTATCTATATTCCAAGTAAACTGGAAAAGACATGTTTGATAAACTTCTTACTATGTTGGAGGTGTAAGGGAGAAGAAAGGGGAGCTTGGGTCTTCATTTCTGGTCATATAATTTACTTATGGAGTTTAAAAGAGGATTAGACATAACATTCAAAAATACAAGTGATCAAAAGAAAATTTTGACCTGGGAAGATGCAGAAATCAAAGATCTGAAAGCAGCTTTAATAAGTATAATATTACCTCTAGCAAAAAAAAAAAAAAAACTATAACCAGACATTGGAAAAGTGTGATTCACACAACAATAATATAACTTATTGCACTGGTCAATGATCTCAAGGTGCAAAAAGTAAAAATGGGGATAAACCCTAGACTGAACAAAAGATAGAGGTCATGGGTTGAATTGTTGGAAAACCTATTTCAATAAATAGCTTAAGGACCAGAATTTAATTAACTAGGTTGATGACCAGGAAGTGGAGTAGAAAATAAATAATATTGTTACGCATAAATGGATAATGAAGAAGGAGGGTCTTGGAAAAAAAATGCAGCTAGTGTAACCTTACTGCAGGGAGAACTATGTGGTTAAGCAAGGAAAAGAGAAAGGACATAGGGTGTAATATGAGGGGGTGGTAATCAACACAATGAATGATGGTGTTGTCATCCCTGAAACTGGAGAGTGACTGCAATATTTTTTGACTGTGAATATTAAGTTGTACTTGATTCGTGGAAATACATGATATGTGGTTGATTTATAGTGTATAGATGGGCTAATAGTAAAAACGATTTCAAAGTATTTGTCAGATATGTGACATTTGTTATTGAGATTCAATAAAATTATTAATTTTCAAAAAAATGCATTTGGATCTGAACATTTGCAAGGGCATACATCACTTCTCTTTCAATGAATTGATGAAGCTGGTTCTGTCTGTGTTTTAAGAGTCCACCTAAATCTAGCTTATCTATAGGAGCGGTAAGCATGTCAGTGGTTAAGTCACTCCCATCTCACAGAACACTGACTTCTAGGCAAATATTGCTGTCCACTGGTGAAGGTGGACATCTGGCCAACAAAACCATCAGGCTGGTCTGCATAATGTAAAGTTGACAGGGAACCACTCGAATGAAATATGGACACAGCTCAAGGCCATAAATTTATTGCATAAAAAAGCAGACTTTTCCTTCAGCTGGCCAGGTACAGGTTGTGTCTGGTAAAGCAGAGTGATAAACCAGAGTTTTATATATCAGTAGATGGCAAATGGTGTCAGTATGTGACACTTAAGCTGTCCAGTCCCAGCACACATTGGCAGAAGGCAGACAAAGCTTTGTATGGGGAATTAAAGATGGTGAAATTGCAGCTTTTCTCTTATCTGATACGACCAGATATACATAAGATAATATAAGTGTAGAACTTTACTTAACTGTAATGGGGGAATGACGAAGAAAGAAAGGCTGTACTCATAAAATAAAATATTGAAGGCCAGAACAGGTTCAACAAACAAGAATCTCCTTTTATGGATGAGCCATAGAATAGCATGACTTACTACTTTGTTACTAAAAAGAAACTGTCAGAACATGAAATGCTATTTTTCAAGCAAGTGGCAGTGCCCACCAGGGTAAAAATTATAAGAATATGACTGGTGTGGCAATGAGCCACTCCAACCATGGAAGGTCCATTATTATCCTGTAATGTCTACTTTGGAGGGAATTATTAACCTTAGAAAATAGGTTTCCTGTTACATTTTTTTCTTCTTTTTTTTTCTGTTTTAACTATGATAGGAAATGTTTATCTTGATTGTAAAATTAAATAATTCCTCAACCTAGTACACCTGTATTGAACAAAAGAGATGTTAAAATGTTGATTTAGATGTTTGGTGCAGATTCACTAAAGCTTACATGGTCCGGTATAACTGTATGCATGTCATGGTGTGCTGCGCAGATGATAGTGCACAGTTTTGTATTCAGTAAGTGGCTGTACACCGCATGTACAATCGCACAAACACAGTAAACATTGTGGCATGCTAATTACAGCATAAGCAGCTGAATTGTATGATAATCAACCAATCCAAGATGGAGGAGATATTCAACAAGCTATAAAGTAACTGTGTAGACTCAGTGCTGGTTTTCCCTGTAAATTCCAAAACCTACTGGAATACAGCCACAGAAACTGGGCTGCACGGAAACAATGTTAGGGGTGCTGTTGCTCTTATTCATGTATATGTGCAGCAGGCCCAAGTCTATGCTGCTGCTGCTGCTGGTAACAGATCATGGTCAAGAAGGAGAAGAGTGTTTAGAACCCATTTAACTTTTCATAATCTGTATGAGGAGGAAATTATAGGGTGCTTCAGGGTGGATAGAGGCATACTACAGGAGCTCTGCAACCTCTGTCATACTCAGCTGAGAGCAAGGGCAAACCAAGGGGAACCAATGCCAGTGCAGACTAAGGTATGTGTAGCACTTAAATTTTAGCTACAGGAACCTTTCAGAGACCAACAGGGGGCATGCTGGGGGGTGTCACAGGCATCAGCATCCAGGATCCTCCATCAGTTCCTGAATGCTATGCTCTAACATGCCAGTGACCACATATATTTTCCCTGTACACCTGAGGACAGTGCCAGAACTATGCAGGAGTTCTACCCTATAGCACACCACCCTGAGGTCCTGGGTGCCATAGAGTGTACACATGTAGAAATAAGTACCACCCAGGGAACAGGGAAGGATGTACATAAATAGAAAGGGCTACCACTCTATTAACTGCCAGGTTATGTGTAACTCTAAGAGAATAATCCTGAATTTGTTTACTTGCAACTCAGGCAGTTACCATGACTCACATATCTGGCACAACTCTCAACTGTATGAGATGATTACTAGGGGGGATATCCTACAAAGTCATTTACTGGGGGATGCAGGTTATACACTAGAACCATGGCTGATGATATCCATCAGAAATGCACACACACTCACTGAAGAAAGCTATAATGAGTTACATGCTCAAACCAGAAATATTATAGAGCATGTGTTTGGATTGCTGAAGTCGCGGCTCCGGTGCCTAGATACATCTAAGGGACCCCTGCAATGCAATCCCTGTAAATGTGCTGAAATATTCACCATCTGGCCATGGCCGTGCTTCACAACATTATCCTCAGAAAACAGCTTCAGCAAGAACAGCAAGGGGAAGGGCCACACATCCCACCACCACTGGCAAGGTCACCACAGCCACACACAGGTGAAGAGTCAGAGGGGGAACCAGCGACCGCTGTGGGTGTAGGCAGATGTAACATGCACAGTGTGGCTTTGCACTGACCAAGAAGCAATGAATAACACACACGCTCACACCTAAATGGCTAAAACATTCATCTTCCACACATACATACAGTAAGACTAATGCCAGGCAACACTCACAACCTTTACTTACCCATTTAATGGCTGTGTACTGCTAGCATCAGATAGAGTCAGCCCTGAACTAAAACTCTTGCAACTGCTGTATTTCCAAGGTAAGTGCTGAACCTGGAATAGAAAAATAAATGTCAAAGAATACAAATGAATGGCATATCCTTGCATACTGTTACTTGGTTATGTAAGTAAGTATAAGGTGGGTGATTTTTACAGCAATTACATCAAGATGTGACAACAGTGATTTATCTAAATACATGTTTCTTCTATAAGCTAATAGACCCTATGTCTAAAATGTACAGATTTTCACCGAATGTCTGAAGTTTGGACTCATATACATGTAATGGCAAATCATTAAAGAGTGAAGTTAGAAAATAATGACACACATTTCAGTTTCAGACTTCATATCCCTCAGAACAAACATAAAAATAGTAATGCAAATCCTGTTATTCCATCAACTGTCTAAGTAAGACCACAATATTTAAAAACTCTCCCCACTTTTTTGGCCTTTGTCACACACTTATTTAAGGCTTGGTCCAGCTTTGTTGGAGTAAGAGTTTGGGAGAGATGTACACATTACAAGCCTGTAAGAAACCAGTACAGTTTGTAAAACAGCATCACAAAAACAGATATGCTAAGCATTAAGTCAGCTATGCACCCTGAGCATCAGACAAAAGACTTGTGTTTCCCTGAATCCATAAGATAGAACACAAGGATATGGCACAGTTAAGATCATTTGCACAGGGCATTGGGGGGGGGGTAGGAGGCCTAGGCTGACACAAAAGGTAGTGAGTACATGTGAGTAAGAAAAAAAACAGGCAGACATTTGGATAAAGTATCAAATGGCCACTGAGACAGAATGAGCTTTAAGACTCATGATTGACCCATGTAACTATTATGTGTGTGTGTCTCTCAGGGCACTCCAGATGAAATTGGTATGTGAGTGTCTGCTAGAACACAGCCAAGTACTGTGCTAGCTCTATGTCCTGGTATGTTGGACAGGTATGAGTCATGCATGAACACAGCCAAGCTCTGTGCTAGCTCTATGTCCTGGTATGTCAGACAGGTGTGAGTCATGCATGAACACAGCCAAGCTTTGTGCTAGTTCTATTTCTTAGTATGTTGGACAGGTGTGAGTCACGCATGAACATAGCCAAGCACTCTGCTAGCTCTATGTCCTGGTATGTTGGACAGGTGTGAGCCATACATGGTATTGGTGTCATCATCCCCGACCTTGAGAACTGACTCTGCCAGGAGTTGCAATGGCATGTCCACACCAATGGTCAGATACAATGCTACTACCTGAATGTGACTGATGTCTGCTGGACAAGCTGTTCTCATGATTATGACCAGGATCACAACCCCATGCCCTGCCACGTCTGGGTGTGGACACCTCAACCACTGATAGATAGTGGAAGTAGTGTCACTACAGGAGTGTGAACAGGGATGGCCATGTCGGCTAACATCAGATGATGTGGCTGACCTACACCCATGTGGATGCCATCCCATTCCCAGCAGACATTCCATCACAGACACCACCCATTCTAACATGTCATTCATCTGATACATTGAATCAGCAACATGGCAGAAGCAGTTATGCATGTCAGCCAGAGCCACATCTACAACCCTAAGGATGTCCTTGGCGATCCTATTAGAATGTGCATGCACCTCCATGAGGGCTCTAAACATACATCGGGTGGCATGGAAAGACACACCAGGATCAGGTGGAGGATGAACAGCAGGTCTCCTCCGAGCACCCCTAGCAACTCTCCTGAATGGCACCTTGACTACACTTTGGCTATGGCCAAACTCAATAGACCTTGGAGCTGCAGTAACCACACTACCCTGATCAACTGTGTCACTCTCCACTTGTCCAATATCTGAGGGCTCACTGGAATGGGTTTGCATAGGCCTACTGGTTGTGTCCAATGGAATTACAGGGGATGGCTGAATGTCAATCTCAGTGTCAGATTTAACCTCTGCACCCCACAACTGTATCTGTGTTTGGCCACCATCGTCATCAGAGTCTACCGATACTCTGACATCAGGTGGTAAGAGTCCTACACTTCCACTGTCAGGATCACCTGTGATAATAAGCAACAAACACAGGAAATAAATTAATAGCTGCACTATTACAATTTAATATATGTTAACAAGCTAACACTGATGCCACTATCACAGATGGTACAGCAATACACATGCACACAGTGCCGACAACCAGCTCACTCATATGGATAAATGTATATTTCTGTGAAATGCTCATTAGCACTGAAATAAAAAATGTTTGGCTTACCATGTGCAGAAGACTCCACACTTGCTAGGGTGGATGGTTCTGGATGAAGTTAAGCAAAATGTACAGACACCATCATCACAATAACAATAACACAGGGGGAAACAATATATTTAACTGAAACTTGGATGACTGAACCAGAATGTGTTATTAAATGTGTCAGTCTATAAATAGTTCACCCCCACCCTAAAAAAATTATTAAACCGACTTAACTATTGCTTTCAATATTTTACTATACAAGAAATATTTAACAATTGAAATAGGTAAGCTTACCTGGAAGCTCCTCCTGGGACTTACTTGTCCTCCATGAAACAACACCACCAACATGAATAACATGCTGCTGTGCACTGTCCACTGAGATCTCTGGATCCCTGACAGTGGACAGGAACTCTTCATTTGGTGTCAGTGGTGGCTTTTTGGCAGACCTCCCCCTCAGTAACCAGCTGCTCACAGGCCACTGTAGCTGTTCTCCTCCAGGCCAATGAAATCATGTGAGTAGACCTATGATACACCTGATCATATGTCCTGCTGCGTCCCCCAACGTTGTTCACTATCTGGTTAAAAACGTGCATTCTTCCAGACAAATCCCTAAAAAGGCACTATGTTGCTGAAAGGCTTGGATGATCACATCATTCTCTGAGTCACTGAAGGGGGTTTATGGGGATTGGGACACTTGGGTGCCATAGTTCTAGGTGACATAAAACACAAAACAATGATACTATATATAAATAAAAGTCCTGCTTAGATCAGTGACAGATTTACTGGGGGGGGGCTAAGGGAGTTAAATCTCCCCCCATTGGCGCCTGCCTCTCAAGTGTACCTCTTTTGGCAGTACATTTTTTGTTTTGTTTTTTACACGTCTCCTTTAACCAAACACTTAAGAGATTTTATTCAGCTTTGCAATATCTGATTCCTAAAATACAACTGGACTTATGACTGGTTCCTTGTCAGCTGATCTTGACAGTCAAGATGCATTCAGGAGCCACTCTTCCAAGTCTGGGTCAGTAGTTATAGACGTGTGGTAAAATCTGTGGTGGTGTATTGCACTTGAATTCAAACTACTTTTATGGCTCCTGCTGCTGCTGTTGGAGAGTTTATGGAAGAGGAAAGGAGAGGTAAATTGAAGTAGGAAATTTCATTTAAAGGGACAATCCCAGCTTTTTAATTTTAGTCTGAATTCTTACTATCCAGGGGCAGTCACATTCTTCTCTTTAACTGTATTGCTTACAAGGGCAATGGAACCAAAATGCAAAAAGTCATGAGCAGTGCCCCCAGGTCCTTGCTCAAAATTTTTTACATAAACAATGATGTGCCAAAGAAAAGTAAAAATGAACATCAGAAAAAACAGTGTGCGTGCCTGTGTGTGTATATATGTGTGTCCGGTTGTCTGCGAGTGTCCGTTAGTGCATGTGTGCCAGTGTTTGCAAGTGCATGTACATGAGTGCATGTGCATATATGGGTGTGAGCAAGTGTATGTGTATATGTGAGTATGTGTCTGCGAGTGTACAAACGTGCGTTAGTGCGCATATGCAAGTGTGTGATTATGTGTATATGAATGTGTGCAAGTGCATGTGTACATGTGAGTGTGAACGAGCGCCTTTATGCAATATGTGTGAGAAGGTGTGAGCATGCATGAGTGTGTAAGAGGGTTCAGTACCATACAATGCTATTGGAAGGATCCAGTGATGCAAGAGGTTGCTCTAGAGAACATTATTTTTGTAAACTTTAAAGCATGCATACCTCTCGCCTGCACGCATTTTTGTAGAATGTCTAGATTTTTACCTCATATTTTTTGGTCTGTTCTGCTCAAAAAAAGTTGTGGTTTTCTGGCAAATCATTGAGGATTGAAATCCCTAAATAATGAGTTTCAGACTTAATTTCCTTTGGAAAATTCATGCTAACAGAAATCATGTTATTCTAGCAACTTCTTAAGTTTGTAGGAGCAATATTTAAAATCTGTCCCTACTATTGGCCCTTTGTCTCACCATTATTTTAGGCTTTAACCAGATTTCTTACACTAAGAGGTTGAGAGGTATTCACAGCTATTCAAGGAAAATAATTATTCATTTTATTGCAATATTTCTTTCTTCCAGTTAAAAAAAAAGCTGGCAATTTAAAATTCAGCAAATATTACTCAACAGATGCATTTCTTTATTTCTTTATTTTATTTATCTTTGTTTACTGGCAAA
Source organism: Protopterus annectens (assembly GCF_019279795.1). Taxonomy (NCBI): domain Eukaryota; kingdom Metazoa; phylum Chordata; order Ceratodontiformes; family Protopteridae; genus Protopterus; species Protopterus annectens. Next base: position 135,659,453 of record NC_056739.1, read on the forward strand.
CTCCGGCTGTGTAATACCCATTTTCAGTGGAGGCCTATACTGCATTATACTAAGTTACAGTTAAGCACAGAGAAGTTACATTTCTATTTACATTTATACAGTAGTCACATTTATACATTCTAAGATTTGCTTACATTGCATTTTACTGTTACAGTTAAACTCAGAGTATTTACATTTCTATTTACATTTCTACACAAACAGTAGTTACATTTCTATTTACATTTATATACAAACAGTAGTTACATTTCTATTTACATTTGTACACATACAGTAGTTGTATTTATACATTCTAAGATTTTACAGAGGTGGAAGTTACTAAAGAGAAAGCCCACATGCAACTTAGTGGATTGTACAGAAAGCAGTTATGTATAAAAATTGTTTCGTCATTTCAGTGAGAGGTTGAGAGTATGTACAGTAGAGAGTCAATTATCCAAACTAATTCGGACCTAGGGTAATTTGGATAATCAAACATACATTAAATCAGATAAAAAAACTTCTAAAATCTTGTTTTGTTCTGCATGCAGGACTTCACTTTTCAACCAGTCATCAATTCCAGTGGGCAGTAAAGAATATTTTTCACACTACAAGCTCAAAAAACACGCACAAGTGAATATGTATAATATTTACATATTCAGAATTTATGATTTTTCTAACCCAAAAACATTGGAAGGCTGCGTTTGGATAATTGACGTTCCTGATAACCGGTGTTTGGATAATTCTCTACTGTATTTGGATGGTATTCTACAGTGAGCACAAAGTCTTAACCTTGTGATGAGCAGTTAAGATGTTGTTTATGCAGTGTTTTAAAACTATTGAGTTTATTGGAGAGTTTTATTTGTGTGGGGAGGCTATTTCCGAGTTTAGCAACGTATTGAGAGTAGAGCAAATCTAATGCAACATTATTTGATTTATTAAGTAATAAGAATTTGTTATTAGAACAGGGGTCCCTTGCTGGACAATAGGGCAGTAATACATTTTGTAGTTTATATGCTGTAGTTAGTTGGGAATATTTTAGGTAGTTGTGCCTTTTAAGCCAGTTTAATTACTTTAAGTTATGAAAATAGTTGGTCCTATGAGGGACATTGGTGGCAAACTTAGCTATTTTATTGTAGCAGAAGGCATTTCTGTGCAAATTCAAATCCATCCTGTCAGAAAACCATCTCTTTTTTATTGTGAAGCAGCAACTTCAAGTGATTATAATATACTAGTGAGTGAGAAGTGTGGTGGTTTTGACCACAAAGAAACAATATTTTGGATTGTTTAGTGCTGCTCAGGGAACACATTTTATCTGAGTAATTGTCAATAAAAATTTTGTTATACCTCAAATATCATTACTCATAATTCTTAGCTATTAGAAATTACTCACATGGTTTGTTTTCTTTTATATAAATGTATCTTTGCCTATGTCTTAAATGGTAATTCAGTAAAGGTGTTTGCCACCACAGCAGGCTGTAATTTGCCTCAGATGTTGGTGAGAGACATTACTGTGGCCAAGCTGGTTCCTCAGACCACTCTCCTTTTCCCTAGATCCATGTGTGTGGCAAATACAACCATTATGCACTGAGGGTTAGCAATGTCCTCTGCAGCTATTGGGCTTCCCTTAGTGGGCAAGGGAGAACCACTATTGTTAGTATTGCAAGAAGGAAGCACGGAAAGTGCCATTGCTTAACCAGAATGTTGTGCCCATCCCCGAGGAAGCTATTGCTGCCATTTAAAATGTGTTTACCTTAATTTTCCTGTCAAAAAGAAACAGAAAACTGAACATATAGCTTTTCCTGCTTCAGTTTCACTGGACAGGAGTAGTTTATTAAGTACGGCTAAGGGTCTTGTACAGGGTTTTCACATTTCTTATCAGGTGACTTCTGGTAAAAGAAAAAGTGACTCCTCTTTTCTGGAAAAGATTCAAGAAATTAAATCCAGAGAGGAATGTGATATAACAGATACAGTTTTCCCCTCAGAATTCTGACTCAGACTCAGCATAGAGCATGTCACCTGAATCTCCCTGTCAATGATTCTCTTTCTCCGAGACTATTTCCAGAATGTGCAAATGTATTCAGTGAAAGAACACTGAGGTTTCTTAGTCCCCCAGAAAATACTATCAGCTGTTACAGAAGGAATTTTCAGAATCTTTACCCATTTCCCCAGTTCTGTCAGTTCTGGGGAAAGTGTGTGTCACTGTCTGCAATGTTTCTGATACTCAGCCTGCTGCCCATAAAAAAGGAAGCAGACGTTGCTTGTGTTTTTACGTTTTATATACTCTTCCCAAACATGACCTAGCTGCTGCCATACATTTTTCCTCTAACCCTCACCTTTTGGTAAGGATGGTAAAGCAATTTTTAAGTTTGGAGGAAAGTGTTTGCTTCTGCAACTTTAATTTTTATAATTTTGAGTTGTCAGGCTCATATGTTAAGGTTTATTGTGACTAACTGTGAAAACATGACAGATGTTTTATCTGCAGTTCCTCCCTGTGTGGAAAAATCTGCTTTGTGTGGTTTGGTCTCTTGTATTTTTCAGCTCACTAGTCATTTTAAGTGCATTATGACTGTAGATACCTACATCCAGTGATGCTGCCACTGGTATCGTGTTGAGGAGGTTTGCCTGGCTTCATTCTCAGAACCTCCTCAGAATGTAAAAATGAGTTTTTAAATTCACCTTGGATACAGATTTTGGTCCCACTGCTGCAAAGGTTATCAAAAATGTGATCAGAGCGTTATGCTGATATACAGCGAATCTGTCAGATTTTTTTTATCCCTCCCTTTCTAAAATTTTCAAAGGTTATTTTGCTCTCTTGTCCAACTGCAGCAAAAAAAATAGTCTCAGAAATATGCTAGTATGCAGACATTATAAACAATGGTGGGGAGGTTCCCAAAAAGAAAGCAGGACCCCCCAGAACAAAGGAAAGTAAAAAAAAGTCAGGATGAATATGTAAAAAGGGATTGTCCCACCTCCCACCCTGACAGTTTCTCATCTTTTCCAGAATGTCAGATTTTCAATTTCTCTTTCTTTGTCAACAGGTTGCTTCAGATAAATGGGTTCTGAGACTGAGTCAGTTGGAAGAGATCTCTCCTTTGCAGGGAATGATTCCACATCCCCAGACCAAATCACTCTGTTCCCTCCTGTCCTGCAGCACATGCTTTATTGGGGGGGGGGGGTAATAGAAATAGTTGCTTTCTTCTAGTGAGGAAAAGGTTTTCATTCAAGAATGTTTCTGATGCCAAAAAAAAAAAAAAGAAAATGCCTGAAGATGAGTTATGGATCTTTTTCTTAAACCAGTTTGTTATAGTGCCCAAGGTCAAGATCCTTTCACAACAAAATCTCTTAACCCTTCTTCCCCATTTGAGATTTTTTGGCAACCTTAGTTTTAAAGGATGCTTATCATCACATTCCTATCCATTAAGGCTTCAGATGTTTCTTAAGGTCTTATGTATCTGGATCACATTATCCATTCTCTGCCTTAGCCTTTGGGTTATCCACTGCCCCAAGAGGGTTCATAAAGTGTCTACTTCCTGTTATAGCACATTGCAGGCTACATGGTATCCACATTTTTCCATATTTAGATGTCTTGCTTTTCTATGCAGACTCTTTTTCAAAGTGTCTGGAATCTCTCTCTTTGATGAGAGATCTCATATACAGGTTGGGATTCCAAGAGAATCTCAGTACAAAGAGCTTTTCCTCCACAGGAAAAAATACATAGACATTTAGGTGTATTCCATTTTTTCCCCCCTGATCCTTCTGGTGTTACACATACAGCCATTATGGACTGGGGTTGAGCAGTGTCTTCTGCAACTTTCAGGGTCCCTTTAATGGGCAAGGGAGGGAATACCTCAAGATTCTGAGTATCATGTCATCTATGATTCTCATGATACCTCTAGCAAGACTCCACATGAGAAAGATACAATGGTATCTGACGTCTCTTTGGTCCCAGCACCAATGCCCATTATATTTTCAGATTCCAGTTCTGGGATTTGTGAGAAGAGAAATCACTTGGAGCAGACAGCAAATATCCTAAATCTAGGTGCCTCCCTCTCCCCTCCTGCTCCAAAACAATCAGGCACCACAGTTACCTTGCACTTTGTTAGGGGGATAAAATGCAAGACATCTGGGACAACAAACACAGACACAAGCACATCAATTTAAAGAAGGAAAACCAAGACATACACAAGTACATAAATACAAAGGAGAAGTTTGCCCTTATGAAGGCACTCAACTCTCTAAATTACCTTTGATCCCAGGACCACTTCAAGTTGTTACAGACAATATCATAGTGATGTGGTACTTAAAAAGTTAAGGCCTTACCCCTTTGCAGACTAGACATGTTATCGTGGTATATAGCTTTACAGCAGAATCTCACTCTACAGCCTACATTCTGTCATAGCAATTTGTGTGGCAGACAAGCTGGGCAGGACAAAGGCAGAGCTTTATGAGTGGGAACTACATCAGGGGTCTTCCAAGACGTGATCCATCTATGGGAACTACATTAGGGGTCTTCCAAGACGTGATCCATCTATGGGAACTACATCAGGGGTCTTCCAAGATGTGATCCATCTATGGGAAGTACATCAGGGGTCTTCCAAGACTTGATCCATATAGGGCTAGTTCCACAAGTGGGTCTTTTTGCTTTCCCAATTAACAGTCATCTGCTTCAACACTTCATGCAAGAAGGCATGGAAGATAGATGGCTTTTCCTTTCCTTGGACAGGAATATTCCTGTATGCTTTTCTACCCTTTCTGGTATTTAAGGTAATTCTGAAGATTCAGAAGGAATCCCCCAAAATCATTGTGAGGACTCCCTTCTGGCCCAGGCAGCAGTGTTTATCCTTTCTTTTGGAATTGGCCAGGGGAAATTACTATAAGTTTCCTCACAGACTGGATCTAGTCACCCAAGAACAGAGATGAAAGAGCTAATTAGAAACATATTTTTTCCGATTGTTATGAGTTGGCACACTTTAAAAATTAATAAGCCAAAAACCAAAACACCACAAGGGCTTTTGCCCAAGGACAGAGCCAAAGAGTAATATCCAAAAGATAGTCAATAAAACAAATTTTTCCAGAAAATAATTTTTATTAGTCAATAAAACGATCTTTAATCTTTTGGATATTATCCTTTGGATCTGTCCTTCGGATCTTTCAGATATTATTCTTTGGATCTGTCCTTGGGATCTTTTAGATATTATAATTTGAATCTGTCCTTGGGATCTTTTGGATATTATTTTTCAGATCTGTCCTTGGGATCTTTTGGATATTATAATTTGGGTCTGTCCTTGGGATCTTTTGGATATTATTCTTCGGATCTATTCTTGGGATCTTTTGGATATTATAATTTGGCTCTGTCCTTGGGATCTTTTTGATATTATAACTTGGATCTGTCCTTGGGATCTTTTGGATATTAATCTTTGGATCTGTTCTTGGGTATGAGCCCTTGTGGTATATTATTTTTTTATTAGTTTTATTTCACCGAGGGCTACTGCTGCCATTTCTGCATTGGTTATTTAGACTTTAAAAATTCCCTGCAGACTACTCTATCAGAAATACAGGGTGAGCAAATTGGTGTAACTAAAGAAATTATTTTTTTTATCTATGATACAGAATCAGAATTGCCTAGACATAGTAAGGCCTTGCTGAGTTTAATTCTGGTGGGTGCTAAAAAAAGCATTTACTAGAAAATGGAAATTCAAGTCTAAACCAGCTATACTAGAAGTAGTGAATATAGTGGCACAGATAAAACAACTGGAAATGGGAGCTTTAGAAAAGGGTTAGGAACAGATGACATGGAAAAAATAGGAATGGTGGGAACAATGCATGCGGAATAATGTTTTGAAGGAGGATTGAGGGGTGCATAGGAAGTGACTGTTATTTTTTGAATGGAAGAGTTTAGACACTTTTTGCAGATATGCTTTATGTATTTTTGTAAGCACCACTGTTCAGCTTAAAACAAGCTGTGAAAATACAAGAAATAATTATTTCTGATGGTGTGGGCAAGCTCTGTGTGTGTGTGTGTTGGGGGGGGGGGTACAGTGCAAGGAAGATAAGTAAGAATTATGACCACGGGCTAAATGTAATAACTAGTATTATGAAGTCCTCAAATGCCTTAGATGTCTGCATGACATTTACTTGCATTCTACAGGTCAGTGTTCATAGTTTAATATGTGCATTTTTAAATGTGTAGAACATGAAAAGAAACTGAAGGGAGTGACTGCACCAAGAAGTCGGATTATGCAGTGCTAAATGTTTGTTTGTTTGTTTGTGTCTTTTGGCTTTTCCCGGTTAGGGGTCGCCACAGAGGAACTCCGGTCTGCTAATAATTGGTAGTTGATTTTTACGTGCCGAGTTACCAGCCCTGATGCACAACCTTCAACGAAGGTATGCCCATTCACGCATGTCTCCATGCAGAAGACGCTCTACTGAGAATCGAACCGGACAGCGTCTTACTGTGAGGCGATAACGCTACCGCAGCACCACCACCATGGATTATTCATGTTTAGTCAACCATAGCTCCCTCATCTGTATCTGTTCAGGATCCACAACTAAATTTACAACACATATTATTAGTTTTTCAATATTACCCACTGGAGAAACCAACAAACGTCAGGTTATGTGGTTGTAACATATCACACAAACCAATGTTTGATCCACAACAAGGACTAACAATAGCAAAGCAAACCTCTGTAAAAACATTTTGGTTGTGCCAACACAGAAATGGAACTTGGCTCCCCCACCCTGGAAACAACAGGCAAATGACAATTTTGTACCAAACAAGGAATAACACATCAGTGAACTGCTATAAGTGCTTTCAAACAAACTGTCCCAAAAACATGTGCACACATTTACCATGGAAGTGTCATTTTTATGCAATTGCCAGTCACCTCTACTTGTGGCCAGCACTTCCCTAGAGGTGTCTATGAGTTATCCTAGAAGGCTAATACCCCTGTGTCACTGACAATATAGGACATTTACATTTCACTGAAATAACACAGAAGAATGTAAAGAGAAACAATTGTAACAGTAACACTTGCGATGAAAGTTAATAAGGTCTAAGTAAAATGCCCTGACAAAAATGCCTACGCTATATATTAGGTTCAGAAAAGAGTCATTTATTGGAATTGCAAGTATCCATGTATATAGTTCAAAATATTTAAAATAGGTGAGGGGGCAACACCCCCAACAGCCCACAATGAGGGGGGATGGTGCCCCTCACCCCCCTTACTTTATATACTAACTCCAGGGTCACAGTACAGTGGGGAAAAGGCCATATATAACTTTCAGTGAAATGTGTTTCAGTGAATTGTGTTTTCAGTGAATTGAGCTTTCAGTGAATTGTGCATAGTCAAATGTGTTTCAGCGAAATGTGCTTTCAGTGAATAGTCCTAGACCCATATATATATATATAATATATATATATATATATATTCTCCCACTGATGTGAACAAATCCAGTATATAACTGAAAAATGCAATCATACCTTAGCAAGATCAGTAGTCTCTGTGCAGATAAATCCAAAGTAATCTTCTTCTCTGTTATCCACATACACAACTCTCCTCACCTTCAGGTTCCCCAGCTACATGGTTCCCTTTTATAGTGTAGATTCAGGCCTGTGAGCATGGTGAAGATGCAAATGAAGTGTGAACTCATTAAACTGCTGAATCCCAAAATATTGGCTTTGTGTAGAAGGTGTAAACATAGTGCAGGCACTCACTCAGTGTTTATTGCTAATGGATTGTAACTCTGAATGATTACTGCTAGGGAGAATTAAAACACAACAGCAATTCAGATTCCATCTCCAGTGGGTGTGTCAGCCAGGTTACACATACAAGGTGTAAATAATTATAGCAAGGTTTAAATGTTAGTAAGCAGCACACATTTCTCAGGTTCTCTTCAGTAATATCCAAACTCCCCTGCATATGTTGAAAACTGTATATTATTGCCATTTAATATTCTCATACTTTTAAGGGGAATGATAGAAAATGCCATACAGACTGCACTTCTCAGATTATTGGTTAGATAAGAGAAAAGTGAACACCATACAAAGATAAGACAGAGCTGCATTTCTGCAAACAATAGTCATAAATGGTTGTGTGATTACTTATTGCACTACATCTGAAATTAATACATGTACAACCAACTCAGAAGTGTACAAGTGCCATATGTCTTGTTAATACTGTGGATGATTTGGGCCTTGCTTGTGAATTTCATTCCTGCTGCAAAACTGTTTCTGTGGCAAAGATGGATATGATGCCCTTACTGTGTTTTGTAGGTTCATTGGTGTGAGAGTTCAAATCCAGACTTTCACTTGTACTAACATTTATTTTGTAATGTTGTATATTTGACATATATTGTGTTTTTTTTAATACTAGCATTTGTGCAATGCATGGCTTAGTGCAAACATGGGAAATGGATAAATACAATAAATGTCATCTAATGTACTTCTATGATAACCTGTACATAAACTACACCTGTAAATCATGTGTGTGTGTGTGTGTGTGTATAGCCCATCTGCAAAACATGGATCTTGTCAGGTCACACATATACATATTTAACCCCTGTCAGTCATGTGTATTTATATGTTATTCATGAGTATGTCTGAGAATCACTTCTTCTATGGCAAGTATGAAAAATCACTGCTGTGCAAGAAAATATTTCATCTGTTATGCAGAGGTTTGAATTCCACATTGCAAAAAAATAATGTTATCAGTGTATAAAGCCATACAAAAAATGTGTCAGGTCATACAATTTATGCCCTCAGTGCATGTCTGCAAAGTTAAATCACCTAACAGTTACATCAGCAAACAACTGTCAAACTAATGCCAAGTGTCAGGATTAACCTTCCAATTTCCAAAACTGCTATTCCTCTCTGTTTGGCACTGTTGCTCTCCACTTAACATCACAAAAACATGGTTGGCATTATTATTTGGGTTTGTGCACTACCAGTAAATGTGATAACACGCATTGGTGAGATATCACTTTGAACTATTGCTGTTTTCCCTGGTTGGACATGTCTGATGGTAAAAAAGTAGGTGCCCAATTTAGGGAGCAGAGGTGAGGTGTTGAGGAGTCCTGAATTTTCATTGCACTACTTGTAAAGCACCACAGCTGAAGGCTCTTGTAGGGGAACTATTTCAGCTCCCAGTACAAGTCTGAGGCATTTAATAGTCTGGCCAAGACCATCTCCATTGTGTCTGGTATTCCACACACTGGAGAACAGTGTAGGCATCATTTTGATAACCTGAAAAGTATCCTGCAGTCATCACTAAAATCCCATAGAAAACAAATATTTTGTCAGTTCTACATGCCTACACATTCACTTCATTCAGGCCTCTCAACTCTTCTCTCAAACATCCAGTGATAATGTCATCCACTATAAATTGCCCTGCAGCCTTGTAAAAGTCAGGCTTGTGCCATGGTGCTTGTAAGTACTGAGTTCTCTAGTCTGTGTACTTAGGTAGGTATGGGTTCTGTTCTCACTGTGGTTAAGTGGTGTGTGTGTGTGTGTGTCTGTGTGTGTGTGTGTGTGTGTGTGTGTGTGTGTGTGTGTGTGTGTGTGTGTGTGTGTGTGTGCGCGCGCACTCACATGTGTGTTTGTTCACTTGGTTGACATTAGACAGAGCATTTTATACCAGCATGTGGGACACTGCTATTACTATATTTTCCTCACTAGACACTGCTGGTGTCATCACTTATAAAGTGCTGTCTGACACTCTCTAAGTCAGACTTGTGCTGTGGTGCTTGCATTAAGTACTGAGTCCTCTAGTCTGTGTACTTAGGTAGAATCTCTAATCTCACTGCAGTCAACTAGTATGTAAGTCTGTCTGTCTACTCAGAAGATCATAACTGTGTATCCTGCAGTCATCAGTACAATCCCATGGAGTATCAATATTTGACAGTTGTGCATGCCTACACATCCATTTCATAAAGGCCTTCCAACATCTTTTCTCAAAAATCCAGTGCTGATGTCATTAACTATAAATTGTCCTGCACCATTGTAAAAGTCAGACTTGTGCTGTAGTGCTTGCGTTAAGTACTGGCCATCAGCCAAAGTATACATGCAAACATTACTCAGTTTTTATTCTCAGGACAACAACATGCACTTTGTATGGCTAATTACACAGAGCAATGGGCCCTGACAACATCACATACATGACAGAAAAATATGTTACAGTGTGTGAAGTCACCTCTATCTAGAGTCCAGGGACCAGGTCCATTCTTCAGGGCTCTATGGTAGGCCCTTTCCAGTCCATTATTTAAAGGTCAGACATCAAAACTGACTTACACATCCTTTCTCCAGCCAGCTTTGTGGAGGACTGCAAATTGTGGACAATCATTGAATCAAAGTGTGGTATTGGAATAACACATACAGTATCAACACACACAAAGGATTGATGCCACAGCCATGGGAACATAATAGATGAAGGAAACTCATGGGTGGATTAGTTCCATTATGAAAGCAAATATATAAGATAATTACAATATGGACAACACACCCCTATGAGTAGACCAAGTGGTATGCACAACTGTCAACCAGCCAGGATTGCTCATTATTTCTAAAAAAAACATGTAACGGTGTCTTTCTGAACACCTCCAGCAGATGTTACATTTTCAGGGAGGTGTGCTTGATTTCCTTAAAGATTACTGATGAAGCATAATAGTTGTACAAGTGTGTTCTTTATTTTATTTATTTATTTATTGACATTTGTTAACCAAGTTTGTCCAACTGGGCTTGTGGCCCATTTTCAGTGGAGACCGAGGAGAAAAGATCCAGTAGTACATTTTAAACAAGTACAATTTTAAACAATATTGATATAATAGCAGTTATAGCAAAAAGATTCACATATGTTGGGTTACATGCATAAAGTTAAAGTTGCATTAAAAAGAAGCTAAGTAACAATTTTACATTGATTTAGTTCAATAGGTCAACAATAAAAAAATTTGTTTGTATAGAATTATGCAAATGCATAGTAGACACATTGGAGACAGAGGTGTAATTAGGTACTAAGTATGGTCCTTTTGAGGGTAAATAAAGGGAAGAAAGACTAGGTACGGTCATGGCAAGGGCAGGTTCTGGAATTGAGAAAATAAGCTTTTAGTTCATTTTTAAAGTGTGATGTGTGGGAGATTTAACGTAAGTCAAGGGGAAGTTTGTTCCAAGCATGGGCAAGGGAGTGTTTGTAGAGTAGTTTGCCTACTGTCCTTTTTGGGTGGTAGATATCAAGTAATTTTGGTTAGAAGTATGGAGGGTCCAGGGTGGGAAGTAGATGGAGACTAAGGAAGATAGAGATGGACAGAAGGAGGGTTTATAAAGAATAGAGTGTAGCATATAAAATTGATAAGATAGCAGAAATTGGGGAAGTTCAAGCCATTGAAGAGAGTTTAAAGAAATGCAGTGGTGTGAGTTGTATGGGGAGTTAGTAATGAATCTGGCTATTTTATGGTAAGTCTGTTGGAGTTTGTTTAGAGTGAAGGCCTGGATATTGGTAAGAACTGGGGCAGCGTATAAGACGGAGGTGTGGAGGAGTGCCTGGCCCAGGTTAAGTCTAGATTCAGGGGTTAGGAATTTTGTTTTCTAATATAGCAGACCTAGTATAAATTGGAGTATGTGTAGGTTGAACTTTAGTTCTTCATTGATAATGACCCCTAGCAGTTTTGTGTGGGTGTCAGGTTGGATAGTTGTATTGTTAGAAGATGTAATAAAAAAGGAGGTTTTGTGATGAGAAAGAGAACGGGGAAGGAAAAGTAGGAGTTTGGTCTTTTTGGGATTTAGGATCAAGAGGTTGTGAGAGAGCCATTGTTCAGTGGATAGTAGGGCCTGTTGGGTCAGGGAGTGTAGTTCAGGAATGTTATTTGAGATGGATATAAGTGTGGAGTCATCGGCATACTGAATAAGGGAGGATTCTTTGCATGAGGTGTAAAGATCATTGGTGAAGATGTTAAACAAAAGGGTCCCCAAGATGGAGCCTTGGGGAACACCAGTGGAGATGGAAATGAAAGGTGAGGAGGATGAGAGCCATTTGACAGATTGTTCCCTGCCAGATAGGTAACTATTAAACCAGGCAAGTGCGGAGGGGGATAGGTGCAGATTTGTGAGTTTGGATAGTAGTAGAGGATGAGAGACAGTATCGAAGGCTTTGGAGAGATCTAGGAAGAGACAGGAAGTGAGTTTATTGTTGTCTAGGGCCTCTGCAATGATATGAGTAAAGGAGAGGAGGGCAGTGGTGGTGTTGTGGTGAGGATGAAATCCATGTTTGGTAGGGGTAAGTAAGTGGTGTGTGAAGAGGTGATTGAGAAGCTATGAGTGAATACATTTTTCTAATATCTTGGAGAGGGGGGACAGAATGACAATGGGTCAGTAGTTTAAGGGGTCAGTGGAGTTTCCACCTTTATGAAGAGGGATAGTGAAGAAAGATTTCCAAAGGGTGGGGACAGTTGATTCCAGAATAGATCGATTAATTAGTATAGATATAGGATAGGCAACTGAGTCAGCAGCAAGTTTCAGGAATGTAGGAGATAGATTGTCAGTGGAAGGAGAGCAAGGTTTTAGCTTGAGTAGTAGAGATTTGATGTAAGTAATAGGAACTGGCTCAAAAGAAAACAAAGTTGTGTTAGTGGGACTTGGAGGGGTGGGTGTTGAAGTAGAGTTTAGCTTAGAGGTTACCAGATTATGGATGGAAGAAATAAAGTGTTTATTCGGGAGGGTAGCTGTTTCCTGAGAGGAAGAGTTAGGGTATGGGGAGGGATTAGAGGGCTTTCCAGGATAGAGGATGTCATTGAGAGTTGACCAAAATTTTCGAGGATTGGATTTGTTGTTAAGCTGAGCAGAGCTATAGTATAACTTTTTGTCATTAGTTGTATGTGTTTTTGCAAGGTTCCTCAGTTGCCTGTATTTTTGAAGAAAAGGTGGTTGTTTAGTTTTAGTCCAGGTTTTCCAAGCATGATCTCTTTGTTTCATAAGGGACCTAGTCTCTTTGGAGAGCCAGGGAGCCTGGTTTGATTTTACTCTGATCTTCCTAGAGGGAGCTAAGGAGCTTAGAGTATTCATGAAGATGCTATTGAAAGTGCTTACAGCATCGTTTAGGGGGAGGTATTTTAGGATGGACCAATCTATGTTGTGGAGAATGGAGTTAAATTGGGATGAATTGAAAGTCGATAGTTTCTGACAGTCTTTGATAAGGTGGGGTTTAGGAATATGGGAGTAGTGCCTTAAGATGGTGGTAGGGAGATGATCACTGAGGGAGTCAGGTAAGGTGGTGGGATTGTGGTATTGGTGGGGGGAACTGGTAAGGATCCAGTCTATGATGGAGCTGGAAGTGGAATTTTTATGGAAGTGAGTGGGAGATGTTATAAGTTGGTGGAAGCCATGTAGGTGGATACTGAGTTGGGGGGAGTCAGTTGTGAGTTTGGACCAATCAATGTTGACATCACCAAGGATAAGTGTCTCATATGGTATGTTGTGGGAGAACCAGGATAGGATGTTTTCAAGAATGGGCAGATTGTTACCAGGAGGAAGGTAGATAGAGGCAATTGCAAGTTTTTATGGGGATTCAGATGGCAGTTAAGGATGATGATTTCAGCTGGGAGGAAGTCAGGAATTGGGGAAGGGTATGGTGAGAGGTTAAGGTTGCAGAACCATCTATGATCACTCACAATCACATCTGTTATAGGTTCATAGGTAGGTACTAGGCTATTGGCCCTAGGGCCTATATAAGCCTAGCCAAAAAGATACCATAGCTTTTGCCATCCAAGAAAATTATTTTCCTGTACCACTGTCGAGCAGAGCCACAGAAGTGATCCCCGGGGTGAATTTCCTATTTCCCATCCAATTATCAAGATTTTTCTTGGAGAGTGCTAATGAGGATCTTTGTTTGATATAGATAGGCAGTTTGTTCCAGAGTATGGGGAGTCTCTGGGACAGGAATCTATCCCTCCAGCATGTTCTGTTTATTGTGGTGACTAGGTTTAGGTCCTTAGAGCATGTCGCTCAGAGGGATTGGGATTTCTTTAAGAGGAGCATGTCCAACAGCTCTGGGTTTGACATAGCTTGGTATGTTAGGCAGAGATCGCCTCTGAGTAGGCGATATGCGACAGAGTAAAGCTGGAGTTTTTTTAGATGGTCTGCGTACGGCATCTGTTTGAGGCTGGAAATCAACTTTGCGAGGTATTTCTGTGACATTTCCAGTTGTTGTAGATGTCTTGTGAGGTACATATCAAAAGGGGTGTTGTACTCTATAATGGGTCTAATGAGTGATGAGTAGAGGGGAGCAATGACCTCTTTTTTTCTTGGATGAGAAACCTTTTGTGATGAGGTGTACCATATAGAAGGATTTTCTGACTACTGTGGCAATGTGATTATCAAAGGAGAGACTACTGTCCACCTTGTGTCCCAAGGTCTCTTATCACACTTTCGGTGTTAAGTAGACTACCGCCTATGTGGCAGTTCATGGGTACAGAGTTTTTACCAAAGGGGATGACAATGCACTTTGTGGCATTGAGCTTGAGGCCATGGCTTTGATACCAGTCATCTGTCTCAGTGAGGCCCTTTTGTAGGATGTCCACATCATTAGGAGTTTTGATTATGGCTCTTAGTTTGCAGTCATCTGCGAACTTTGTTAGCCAAAGACCTTCTGTGTTAGCCTGTACTTCAGAGAAGTAGATATCAAACAGGAGAGGACACAGGACTAAACCCTGTGGTACTCCCCTTGTCACTGGTCTGAAGTCGGATTTGGAGTCTGCTACTTTCACAGTGTGGGTTCTGTCAGTGAGCCAGTTGGCAAGCTATCTTGTGAAATAGGGATTTATACGTAGTTTAGTGAGTTTATCTATAATTCCAGAGTGGGGGATGGTGTTGAAAGCCTTGGCAAGATCTAGATAGGCTGTGTGAACCACCTTACCCTCATCTCTTTGGTGACTGCTTCAAAGAAGTCTATCAGGTTTAGGAGACATGATCTGCCTTTTACAAACCCAAACTGGGTAGGGTCCAGAGTTTGGAGATTACCAATGTCTTTGTTTATAAGTTCCATGATGATTTGTTCCATGGCCTTGCAGACCAGGCTTGTCAGGCTAATGGGGCAGTAGTTCCCGGGTCCCATGGTGGCTCCCGCTTTGTGCAGTTGGATAACCATCACTGTATACCATTCAGTGGGCACAAAACTTGAGGTGAGACTATGATTGAACATGGTACTTAGGTGGACTGCCAGTTCATTCTGTAGTTTGTGTAGAACGAAATCTGGGATATTGTCAGGTCCCATGGATGCTGTGTTTTTGGCTTTGTAGAGTGTGGTTTTTACCTGTGCAGCCATGATTACAGGAACTTTGCATTCTTCCAGTATAGAGATGGGTCCTTTAGGGAGTGAGGAGGGGGGTAAAGTTAGCACTGAACCTATCAGCTAGGATGTTGGCAATATCAGTTGGTTTTGTATATTTAGTGCCATTGTGCTGTAACTCAGAGCAGATCTGAGTGTTGCGATTAAGATGCTTGACATAGATATGGAATGCTTTGTGATTGTCTTTAGAATCAGTGGCGATTTTGTTTTTGTAACTAGCTGTGGAGGAGGGACTTCAGCTTTTTACTGAGACTGACCAGGGAGTTCCTCCAATCATGGGATTTTACTCTTTTTTGCAACAGTTTATTTCTTCTGTTGTAGAGTTTGTTTATGGTAGGGGACCACCAGATTGGCTTAATTTTTTTTGGAGAATAGCATCTTGGTTCTGTTAGGGATAGCATGATCCATGCTCTTGTGTAAGTGCTTATAAAGTGCATTTGTGTAGGATTCAGCAATCGTACCTCTATTGTCCGTCTGCATGGGTGTCACAAAGTTTGCCACTTCTGTCTTAAGAAGCGTGAAGTTGGCTTTGGAGAAATTTTTTACGGTAGTTTCCCTAGTGGGGGGTGGGGGCGGGATGTGGATATCTAGGGTGATTAGCTTGTGGTCAGATCTGACCAACAAGGAATTGACCTTTGGTGTGGAACACCGGTCACCCAAGTTGGTAATGACCAGGTCTAGGATATTGCTGCCCTGGTGGGGGTGTGGATAAGTTGATCCAAGGCATTGGAATTTATGAATTCCAGAAAATGTTGAGCAAAAGAGTTGGAACATGAGCAGTTTTCCCAGTTAATGGTGGGGTAGTTGAAATCGCCCATTATTAGGGTGTTGGGTTGTACCTTAATATTTTCCAGTGTATCAAGAAAAGAGGAGTGGGAATCCTGGGGCATGGTGGGGGATCTGTATGTAGCAAGCTACAATCTGGATTGTGGTCTTGCCCAGAGTTAGTTGCATTTGGATAATCTCAGATGCATTATGCTGAGCAACTAGCCTGGAGGTGTGGATATCCTTAATGAATATGGACACACCTCCGCCTTTAGTGTTTCAGTCCAGGTTAGGTGGCCAAAAGGTGTGGTATGAATTATAGCCTGGTAATGCAGGGGTGCTCTCTGCAGTCTTGAACCAGGTCTCTGACACTGCACAGATGTCGATGTTCTCCATTTTAAGGAGTGCCTCGAGTGAGTGCATTTTGAGGTTTAGACTTCTAGCATTGAGTAGCAATACCCTCAGATTTTGCTTTCTTGTACCTGTTATGGTGATGAATTTGTCATTTGAACCTTGCTTAAAAAAGGCACTATAGGGGTGGCAAGAGCCTTAGCCAGTATCCAGAATCCCAAGGGCGACAGGTGCAGGCCATCTCTGGCAAATCATCGTGGTCTGTCGATCATGTCATCCCAGGCAGACAGATACTGGATCCCTTTAGAATGACACCAGAAGCTTAGCCAATTGTTGAAGTCAATCATTTTGTCCTTGAATTATGGTATCATTCTGGGTGATGGCAGGATGCTACTCAGGGCTAGGGTCATACCTGCCTGGGTTACAAGATCAGAGAGCTTCTCCTTGTCTCTTTTCATGTGGTCCAGGGAGGTACATCTCAGGTCATTCACACCAACATGGACAATGACAAAGTCATAGCTGTACTTGTTGTGGAGTTACCTGAGTGTGTGCATTATGTGGCGGATCCTGGCACCTGACAGGCAGCTGACAGTAACTTTCTCCTTGTTTAGCCTGGTGAGTGGAACATCAGTGTGCCTGACTATGGAATCACCTATGACTAGAGTATTGGGTAGGTTGTTATGCCTTATGGGGTGTGGTTGAGTGGCACACTGAGTTTGTGGGCTATGTGTCATTTGGGTTGTGTTGGGGGTGGAGGTTGCTTGCATTTCTGCTTTGGAGGGCTGTGTTGCTTGGGCAGGTTTTTATTGAGAGCCTCCATGAATGTAGCTGTGTGTTTTGTGTTTCTGTGTGTGTTTTGGTGGTGTAGGTTTTGAGGGACTATGTGATGAGTGTGGTGTGGTGCAAGTGTTTACCTTCTCTTCTTGACTGTCTAGTCTAGTCTTGGGTGAAGAGAGCTTTGCTTCCAGTTTGGCTATGTAAGTCCATCTCTCACAGGTTGTAGTGTTGGGTGGTAGGAAGAGAGGGTTGTCTGTGTACATGAGGCAATTGCTGCATTGCCCCAGGATGCCCAGATTCATCAGGTAGATAGGAGAAAACACCGGGAGCTGACCCTTAGACCTGCTTTGTATAGGTGCCATTTATTAAGTACTAAAAACTGTTTTTCTCTAGATAAGTGAGGAAAGATGAGTGCTGCAGTAATTAGTAGCTTATTTAGTGCTTATAATGAGGTCTGAGCAAGTGCTGAGCTGAAAGAAACAGGTTTGGGTGCTAAAACTAAAAACTGACTAGCTCTAAGGGAAAATTTGAAGAGCAGACTTTATGGCACTGGGAATAGTTTAACCCTAACTAATCAGTGATGCATAAAGTGTGTGTGTGTGTGTGTGTATGTGTATATATATATATATATATATGTATGTGTGTGTGTATATATATATATATATATATATATATATATATATATATATATAAAACAGTAGCAAATGAGCAAACTGATTTAAACAAATTAACCAATTAACCAATAAAAGCTAAAAACTGAGCCCCTTTCCAGCAGTCTTCGATCAGACAAGTTGTAACTGCACACTCCTGCCACTAGGGCGCAGGGGAACCTTCTCCAAAAAAGATGGACTGGATTAGTGCTCAAGTTATACAAACAAAGCTTGATTCAGCAGGTCTGAATCTAGTCTATGCTACAGCAAACAAGGTGTACCAATTTCAGAAATAAACAGTTCAAATAAGGAGGCAAAATAGGCCTTTAAACAGAAACTCCCAGCTCAGAAGGGCAGAATCTACCATCTCCTCCCACAAGAGTGCAGACCACACCTTCTTAATGTAAAATAATTGGCCCAAAGCCCAAGTGCTTAAACCAGAACTAATACACTCTAGAATAACAGACACTAAGCCTTCAATCAGCAACTGCCAACTTAGAAGGATGTAAGCTACCTGTCCTGCCACAACAGTGCAGACCACAAACCTTCTTAATGTAAAACAACTGGTCTGAAGCCCAAGTGCATAAACCAAAGGCTTAGAATAGCAGTTACAATTCAATTGGCTACTAACAAGCAGTAATAAATGCAGCAGAATAAATGCAATTAAGTACTTTTAAGAACAGGCAGCAAAAGCAAAATAAAGTAATAAAGTAGGAAGAAACACAAATACAGTAAAAGCAGATTAATAAAGTGCAATTTTTTATATATAACAATAGAAAACGAGCAAACTGATTTAAACAAATTACCTAATTAACCAGTAAAAAGTTCAAAACTGAGCCCTATTCCAGCAATCTTCAATCAGACAAGTTCTAACTGCACACTCCTGCCACTAGGGTGCAGGGGGACCTTCTCCAAAAAAGATGGCCTGGATCAGTGCTCAAGTTGTACAAACAAAGCTAGATTCAGCAGGCCTGAATCTAGTCTATGCTACAGGAAACAAGGCACACCAATTTCAGAAAGAAACAGTTCAAATAAGCAGGCACAATAAGCCTTTAACTAGAAATTCCCAGCTCAGAAGGGCAGAATCTAGCCTCTCCTCCCACAAGAGGGCATACCACAAACCTTCTTAATGTAATATAACTGACCTGAAGCCCAAGTGCTTAAACCAGAACTAATACACTTTTAGAATAACAGACATTGAGCCTTCAATCAGCAATTCCCAACTTAGAAAGATGTAAGCTACCGGTCCTGCCACAACAGTGCAGACCACAACACTTCTTAATGTAAAACAACTGGTCTGAAGCCCAAGTGCTTAAACCAAAAGGCTTAGAATAACAGTTACAATTTAATCAGGCTACTACCAAGCAGTAATAAATGCAGCAGAATAAGTACAATTGAGTACTTTCAAGCAGAGGCAAAAGCAAAATAAAGTAATAAAGTAGGAAGAAACACAAATAGAGTAAAAGCAGATGAATAAAGTGCAATTTTTCCTCTCTGTATTAGGTAGAATGAGCTGATAACACTAGACTTGGAGGAGTGTCACAAATCAAATATACAGTAGGGGTGGGCAATTGCAAAACCACCAAGTATAACAAGAAGACACCAATAGGGAGGGAGGGTGGGGAACACAAGTTGTTTGTCCAGCATTTAACACAGCAGGAATAAAGGTGGGAGAAAAATAGCACTTTCAGCACAGATCAGAAGCCAGCAAATATGAACATCTAAATCAATCAAGCAAAAACAATTAGGATACTACAGAACTTTTAAAAGAAGTGCCCAAAAATATACTTATTACTTTATATTTCAAATTGTTTCAGTAGTACTCTCAGTCACAACTCAAGGAATTTCAAGCAATGAATGCAGAGGTAACAAACAAGGAATATTAATTATACTAGCAAGCCTTGAGACAATCAGATAAAACACGCAAGTTGTTTGACCAGTATTTAACACAGCAGGAATAAGGATGGGAGAAAAATAGCACTTTCAGCACAGATCAGAAGCCAGCAAATATATATATCTAAATCAATCAAGCAAAAACAATTAGGATACTGCAGAACTTTGAAAAGAAGTACCCAAAAATATACGTATCACTTTATTTTTTGAATTGTTTCAGTAGCACTCTCAGTCAGAACTCAAAGAGTTTCAAACAATGAATGCAGAGGTAACAAACAAGGAATATTAATTATACTAGCAAGCCTTGAGACAATCAGATAAAACACACAAGTTGTTTGACCAGTATTTAACACAGCAGGAATAAGGGTGGGAGAAAAATAGCACTTTCAGCACAGATCAGAAGCAAGCAAATAAATATATATATATATATATATATATATATATATATATATATATATATATATATATATATATAAATCAATCAAGCAAAAACAATTAGGATACTAAACAACTTTAAAAAGAAGTGCCCAAAAAATATACGTATCACTTTATATTTTGAATTGTTTCAGTAGCACTCTCAGTCAGAACTCAAGGGGTTTCAAGCAATGAATGCAGAGGTAACAAACAAGGAATATTAATTATACTAGCAAGCCTTGAGACAATCAGATAAAACATGCAAGTTGTTTGACCAGTATTTAACACAGCACGAATACGGGTGGGAGAAAAATAGCACTTTCAGCACAGCTCAGAAGCCAGCAAATATATATCTAAATCAATCAAGCAAATTTCGAATTGTTTTAGTAGCACTCTCAGTCAGAACTCAATGAGTTTCAAGCAATGAGTACAGAGATAATGAACAGGGAATATTAATTATACTAGCAAGCCTTGAGACAATCAGATAAAACATGCAAGTTGTTTGACCAGTATTTAACACAGCAGGAATAAGGGTGGGAGAAAAATAGCACTTTCAGCACAGATCAGAAGCCAGCAAATATATATATCTAAATCAGTGAAGCAAAAATAATTAGGATACTGCAGAACTTTGAAAAGAAGTACTCAAAAAATATATTTATCACTTTATATTTTGAATTGTTTCAGTAGCACTCTCAGTCAGTACTTAAGGAGTTTCAGGCAATGAATGCAGAGGTAAAAAACAGGGAATATTAATTATACTAGCAAGCCTTGAGACAATCAAATAAAACACACACATTGTTTGACCAGTATTTAACACAGCAGGAATAAGGGTGGGAGAAGAATAGCACTTTCAGCACAGATCAGAAGCCAGCAAATAAATAAATATATATATATATATATATATATATATATATATATATATATATATATATATAAATCAAACAAAAACAATTAGGATACTGCAGAACTTTGAAAAGAAGTGCCCAAAAATATACTTATCACTTTATATTTCAAATTGTTTCAGTAGCACTCTCAGTCAGAACTCAAGGAGTTTCAAGCAATGAATGAAGACATGGGATTACTGGTGGTATTATTCTGATATTGTCCCTGATTATGCCTGCTTTTGTCTATTGTTATCCATGGGCCTGTTACTATGTGTCCTACTGGATTGAGACCTATGCTGACATTACATTCATATTCAAGCAACTAATTTTGCACAGCTTCACAATAGGCACATAATCCGTATTGTATATACCATCCCTGATATGTGTCCTTTCCATTGTTCATGTAAGAATGCTTATATCACAAAGTATCCACTCCACTGATATGTCACCTTGTGTGACAGTCATATAATACACAATACCTGTGCAGTCCATACTGTATCATGTCAATATGTGATTAGTGTTCATGCTACAACTGTCTTAATTGACATGCCCTCATCTGCTGTATATTACCATGTTTCACTTGTCCTATTACCCAGTGTTCACACCTACAATTCATCTTTGTGTCCCTTTTCAATACACACAGTTTCCCTGACTATTTATTTATAATGCAGTCTGTGTACCCTTACTGATCATTTGCACAACTATTATTCAGTATGCCTGACACAGGTTTCCACAATACCCTGCACTGCATACACTTTCATGTAATGTGTTAGAGATATCTACATTGCTTTATTAATAAACCTGGCAGCCACTATTGCTTTCTGAGGAATCCGGTAGACCTAGTTTGCCCATAGGTAAACAGGTTTACATGACTGTTGCTGGCCACAAAACCATGCTTATTTACATTTAAATGCTGTGCGCAGCATGTATATGTAATTAGCACTGTTGCTCACCATGCAAACACAGAAACTCTGTGCAGGCTTTGTGCTAAGCCTACATAGATATACAAAAAGAAGCACACCCACTAGGGCAGATTCCAATACAAAAAGACGTTAATGGCTCCACAAAGTCCAATAGTTATCTCAAGGAAAGGCAAAGTCACCAAACGAAGTAAAATTTATTTTGGAACACGCTGACAGGTACAGACAAAGCACATAAATGCTTTTGCCAAACAGTTCGGCTTCATCAGAGTCATCAATTAAAACAAACATAAACTTTTTATATATACAGTGACATCTACTACCATTGGATGAACAAAATACCACCCACCTCAATCCAATTAATTAAATTAATTATCCTTTAAAAACATTTAATGCCCGTTTAATATAATTCATAAACACATATCTAATGAACACAAATATTACTATACTATATAAAGTAAAATTAATCATAAAAAACCTATCTTTCTAACTATCATGTCACAAAACAGTATCTACAATAATATCCAGTCTTAATGTAAAAATACACATCATTTAAAAAAAAAAAAAAAAAAATATATATATATATATATATATATATATATATAAAAATGTACACCCATAAATACTAAAAAATATATATTTAATCATGTATTCATATTAAATCTGTTGAGATCTGAGTTTCAACATTGGTTTTAAAGAAATATGATCATTTAAACCTGGGGGCCTACAGGCATCTAATCTAATTTGCCATTCCGTCTCTAATGCCCCCACCTTGTTGACCACATCTCCACCTTCCCCAAAATCCATCACACGACCAATGACAAAAAATAGAAACTTATTGAATTCTGTACACCTTGTACTATGCAGATAAAGTGCATTGTGCAAATCTTTCTTTTTGATCGACCTCAAATGTTCAGCTATCCTATCACGAAGCCTCCTAATAGTTTTGCCTACATAATAAGCATCACAGGAGGAACAGGAAGCTAAATACACCAAATTTTTTGTGCAACAATTACATTGTCCAGGGCATGGTATAGTGTATTTATACCCTCCAACACATACATATGAACCCTCATTCACATATCTACACCACCTGCAAAAACCACACTTCTTCATACTAGACCTATAATTTCTTGTGGTTTTCTTTTCCAAAATTCCTTTCAAATTCTCTCCTCTACTATATACAACATTTGGTCCTATACCCATAATCTTTTTGACCTCATCACTTAGGGAGAGATTCCATGCTCCCTTCACTATTTCAATAATTTCAGGTGTCATGTAGTTATATTTCACCACTAAACGTACACCCCCTGCTAAATCTGCCTTTTCAGCTTCCTGTTCATCACTTAGTGTCACCCCTCCCAATAGTATCGGAGCATATTTACCGCTCCTTTCTCTAAGTACATCTCTTTTCACACTAAGTAAAAGCTTCAAAGGATACCCACGATCCAAAAACATACCCTCAAGTTTGAACAATTCCTCTTTAAACACTGCCTCCTCACTAACCAATCTAGAAGTTCTAACCATTTGAGCCTTAATCAATTCCTTCTGCTGATGGAAAGGGTGACAACTCTTAAAATGCAGAAGAGAATTAGAATAATTCTCCTTCCTATAAATATTGCTTGTAAAACCCCCTTCACTTTTACAGATCAACAAATCCAAATAATTGATAAATTCCTTGTGCCAATGAAATGTGAATTTCAAGAAATTTGTTGTTTTCCCATTTTAAGAGTTGTCACCCTTTCCATCAGCGGAAGGGATTGATTAAGGCTCAAATGGTTAGAACTTCTAGATTGGTTAGTGAGGAGGCAGTGTTTAAAGAGGAATTGTTCAAACTTGTGGGTATGTTTTTGGATCGTGGGTATCCTTTGAAGCTTTTACTTAGTGTGAAAAGAGATGTACTTAGAGAAAGGAGCGGTAAATATGCTCCGATACTATTGGGAGGGGTGACACTAAGTGATGAACAGGAAGCTGAAAAGGCAGATTTAGCAGGGGGTGTACGTTTAGTGGTGAAATATAACTACATGACACCTGAAATTATTGAAATAGTGAAGGGAGCATGGAATCTCTCCCTAAGTGATGAGGTCAAAAAGATTATGGGTATAGGACCAAATGTTGTATATAGTAGAGGAGAGAATTTGAAAGGAATTTTGGAAAAGAAAACCACAAGAAATTATAGGTCTAGTGTGAAGAAGTGTGGTTTTTGCAGGTGGTGTAGATATGTGAATGAGGGTTCATATGTATGTGTTGGAGGGTATAAATACACTATACCATGCCCTGGACAATGTAATTGTTGCACAAAAAATTTGGTGTATTTAGCTTCCTGTTCCTCCTGTGATGCTTATTATGTAGGCAAAACTATTAGGAGGCTTCGTGATAGGATAGCTGAACATCTGAGGTCGATCAAAAAGAAAGATTTGCACAATGCACTTTATCTGCATAGTACAAGGTGTACAGAATTCAATAAATTTCTATTTTTTGTCATTGGTCGTGTGATGGATTTTGGGGAAGGTGGAGATGTGGTCAACAAGGTGGAGGCATTAGAGACGGAATGGCAAATTAGATTAGACGCCTGTAGGCCCCCAGGTTTAAATGATCATATTTCTTTAAAACCAATGTTGAAACTCAGATCTCAACAGATTTAATATGAATACATGATTAAATATATATTTTTTAGTATTTATGGGTGTACATTTTATATATATATATATATTTTTTTTAAATGATATGTATTTTTACATTAAGACTGGATATTATTGTAGATACTGTTTTGTGACATGATAGTTAGAAAGATAGGTTTTTTATGATTAATTTTACTTTATATAGTATAGTAATATTTGTGTTCATTAGATATGTGCTTATGAATTATATTAAACGGGCATTAAATGTTTTTAAAGGATAATTAATTTAATTAATTGGATTGAGGTGGGTGGTATTTTGTTCATCCAATGGTAGTAGATGTCACTGTATATATAAAAAGTTTATGTTTGTTTTAATTGATGACTCTGATGAAGCCGAACTGTTTGGCAAAAGCGTTTATGTGCTTAGTCTGTACCTGTCAGCGTGTTCCAAAATAAATTTTGCTTCGTTTGGTGACTTTGCCTTTCCTTGAGATAACTATTGGACTTTGTGGAGCCGTTAACGTCTTTTTGTAAGCCTACATAGAGTTTATTGAATCCCCAGGGGTTTTCTTTTCACAAAAATGTTTCAGTTAGAGTTAGTGCTGCATTGAAATAACAATGCTGGTTCTTCTCTTCATGTAAGGTTTTCTGTGATATATATATATATATATATATATATATATATATATATATATGGATCTACCTTAGTAGATCGACATGTTAAAAGAGCGAACACGAATTAACCGACGCCAGAAGATCGCAAGTCACTTTACCGACGCCAGAAGATCGACAAGGCAGAAGACCGACGGAGGAAGACACCGACGCTGAGAACACTGCGATGGGGAAAGGATGTGTAAGTATGCAGTAGTGACGGACGATAGGGTGCGAGTAAGGTAAGTGTGCGATGTTGGTGGTCTGCAGGGGTAGGGGTGGGATAAGTGAGTTAGGGTTAGGGTGCGAGTAAGGTAAGTGTGCGATGTTGGTGGTCTGTAGGGGTAGGGGTGGGATAAGTGAGTTAGGGTTAGGGTGCGAGTAAGGTAAGTGTGCGATGTTGGTGGTTTGTAGGGGTAGGGGTGGGATAAGTGAGTTAGGGTTAGGGCGCGGGTTAGGTGAGTGTGTGATAGTGACGGACCTTAGGGTAAGGGTTTGGGTTAGGGTTGTAGATAGTTGTGTATGTATGGGTTAGTGTTTGTTTGTAAGGATTTTGGTGTGCTTGTGTTGTGTGTGTGGGTTTTGGATAGGGGATTTGTTTTGTTTGTTGGTATGATGTGTCGGGTGTATGCGATGTCGTGTTTGTGCACTGTCGATCTTCTGGCGTCGGTGAAGTGACTTGCGATCTTTTGGTGTCGGTTAATTCGTGTTCGCTCTTTTAACATGTCGATCTACTAAGGTAGATCCATATATATATATATATATATATATATATATATATATATATATATATATATATGTATATATATATATATTTTGAATTGCAGTATGGCTATTAAGAGATACATCGTCATCTGTAAACATTCAGCCATGTAATGCATGTTGCTTGTTTTCATGCGCTTTAATGATAGCTCTGGTATGGTTTTTCTAATATCTGTTGTGCACTTTGCAGGTGCTAAAAGGCATTTTATCATTTATAAGTCACAGCAGCTGCTGTTCTGCAGTCTGCAGATTATGTAACATTGTGGACAGAGAGACACAAAGCTTGTATTGTGCAGAACTTGGTAATCTAGCTGTGATCAAACACTAGAAGTAGGGGCAAGAAGAACTGTAATTTACGCTTAGGAGCACGAATAAGGAAAGCAATGCTAGATTCAAGAAAGTAGTGGTCTTTGGTAATGGTGTTTAGATGATTAACATATTCTTAAAACGTGAAGGGCATATAATTACCTCTGGAGAATCAGAAGAACAGCATGAAGGGACAGCAAAGGCCTCTGGTATTTATTGGACTGAACAGCATTAAGAAGCACCTTTTCTTCATGGTATATTTAGGTTCATAGGTTCATAGATTCATAGGTAGGTACTAGGCTATCTGCCCAAGGGCATTTATATGCCTAGCCAGAGTGTTTTATTTGCCTCTGTCACTTAAACAGTGAACCAGTATTGTTATTTGTGAAATGGCATTTGGTGCTCACATGTTAAATACGTTTTCTTTTATTAGGTTGCATTTTCTGTGAAAGAAATTGCACTATTTTTCATTTAAGTGATAAAAGCCAGTAAAACACAAATGTACTGAGAATGAAAATGGTGGTGGGGGGGGGGGGGGGGCAACATTTTTTCCAATGCAATATGGATTTTTTTTCCTCTCTCTGCACTGTTATCCCATCTGTGCCATGACTGTGGGAGCCAGAAATTCTTGGGTGTTGCAAGAGCGCTACAGCCACTTTATTCCTGCATGGGAATCACCCCTGAGCTCATTCACTCAGGTGATGAGTCAGGCAATTGAGAGTATGCCAGCTTGCTGGTTCTGCAGGGCAGTCTACCTTCTCCTCCAGTGTACAGCCCCATCCCCTGTGGTGGCTATTTTGAGCTGCCCGCTGCATGTTGAGGTCCCCTCGGCTCACTGTGCACAAGGCAGTGTGGGCTCAATAGACTCAAACTCCATAGAGTAGCTATGCAGTGCTCCTACTAGGTGTCAACTATGTGTTGAGCCACAGATACCTCTTGCCCAGGACAGTCAAGTCCATGGTCACTCACTCCCATCTTCCCCCACCATCTCCTACTGGCACCTGACACACTATATGAACCCAAGTGAACTGCAATACAGTCATGGCTTTATCCCTGTATATGGTGTACAGATGTCTGTGAATAGGTGCTCCCATTTTTCAATGAGGTGTCCCTGTACCTTACTTAAATCACCCTTTTAGAATGCTGAGGTGACCAATGTGATCTGAGTATTTATAAGCCCATTTTTGGAAACGTCTAAGGATTCAAGGCTCATGCATAGAAGCAGCAAGAGCCCAGTGAAAGCGGTATGATTAAACTTAAGGTGCACTTCTTGGTTTCTGTTTCCTGAATTACAACTTAGCTAATGGCTGTGTTGTGTTCTCACTTCTCACAGTTCAGGAGCAGCTAATGATTCTGTATAAGGAAAACAAATCCCACAACAATAACAAGTTTCTAGCAAAACCAATCTCAAATAAACCACTGTTAAGGAAAGTCCTGGCCATGACACTTCTTCTTCTTTCGGCTTTTCCCGGTTAGGGGTCGCCACAGCAGATCACCTGTCTGCTCATGATTGGCAGTAGAGTTTTACAGTACCGAGTTGCCAGCCCGACGCCCAACCTTCCACAGAAGGGACACACAGACACACACACACACACACACATGCACGCACTCACACCTAGGGTCAATTTAGAGTGTCCAATCAACTTACAGCATGTCTTTGGGATGTGGGAGGAAACTGGAGCACCTGGAGCAAACTCACACAACCACAGGGAGGACATGCAAACTCTACACAGAAGGCACCCCAGCCGATGATCGAACCAGAGAACCTCTTGCTATGATGTGATAACGCTAACCACTGCACCACCGTGGCTGCCCTTTGCTAGTGGTTCTAAATATAATGCAAATAACAAAGGGGACATAATACACCCCTGCCTGGTTCCTCTGTTCAAGCAGAAACTAAAGCCCTGGCCATGAGACTAAGCTGCCAAATATCTTTCCATTATGGTATACATGTTTAAAATAATTATGATGCTAAACTTTTTATGTTGAAGTGTGAAGCTAGCTGTGAGGTACATGGCATTCTGTTTTATAATATTACATCATCTCTATTTATTGTGATAAAAGGTTTGATTCTTGCAGTAGGTATTTCTGTGCTTCAGCATTCAATAAATAGAAAACTCACCTGAAAAGTGCAACTTTTTTTGCTCTACACCTTTGACACCTTTTCAAGAATACATTTCTAAATCATGTTAAGCAACATATTTACAGGAATACTGTAGCAATACATTTCTGTAAATAAGATTACTTTAAATACTTTAATGTGAACACTCACACACATGACACACACACACACACACACACACGTATATATATATATATATATATATATATATATATATATATATTACCATAAGCCTGTATTTCTTGTCAGACCTGTGGACAAACAACTCTCCTTGGATTCAGAAATGTTTAATGCCTCATGGTAGATGAATTTTTGTGATGAGGGTCGATTCTGAGACACATGTAGTAGCATGCTTGTGCTAGGTTGTGAAATACTACAGCCAGCATATGAATATATAATGAGATGGAAATAAGCAATATTTTAAAAATGAGGGTCGTGGTCAATGCAAATGAAGGTAAACATTATGGTAGTATGATTCAGAAGTGTAAACATTTTGTGTGATGATGAGATGTAATCTCCAGAGTTGCTGATTGTGGTAAAATCTTAGAGTTACAGGAAAGATACTGTAAATACATGTTGAGGATAGAGCCACCAGAAGATATGTATATGTAAAAGGCTGTTCTTGCAGCCGGTAGCCACTGAGCTGTCCACCATCACCTGCTACAGATTAATTCGTCCAGGCCCTGCATGACACAGAAACAGTGGGCTCTTACTTTGTGAATAGAGCCACCATGCAGCAGCTGGATAAGAAGTGTCACCATCATATGTAGGCTTGTAGGATGCATGGAGTAACCATTCATGTGGCATCCAGGTTTGTGTAGCTTTGAGAGTTTTGGCTACAGGGACCTTCCAGTGACCACCAGGGGACACAGTAGGTGTATTCCAGGTATATGCCTCAGTTCTTGGATGTCATGCTACAACATTGTGGAGGATCATATGTGATTCCCACATACCACATGGAACAGAAGCAATATCATGTAGGCATTTTATTACATGGTCCATAGCCCTGAGGTACCGGGAGTCCTGTAAACATGGACAATGGTTTATCGACCTTAAGGAGTTTATGACATCAACTGCCAACTGGCCTGCAATGCATGGCATATAATATTTAATGTGTCAGCAGGCCAAGCAGGAAGTGCCTACAACTCCCATATCAGGCACATATGTAACTTGTATGAGAGGACTGAGCAGGGCCGCAATATCAGGCACATATGTAACTTGTATGAGAGGATTGAACAGGGTGACTTTTCCCAGGGCTATCTTATTGTCATTGTCAGATGTGCTCTGGAGCCATAGCTGTTGACACCAATAAGGAACCTACAAACCATGGTGAAAAATGCATAAAATACTGAATTGTCACAGACACAAATTACTACTATTATTATTATTATTATTATTATTATTATTATTATTAATAAATGTTTGTTCAGACTGCTTAAGGCCTACTTCCACTGTCTCAATATCTCTGGTGATGCCTTGACGTACTCTCCTGAAATGTACAGTAAAATACTTGCAGTATCTGCATTATTGCACAATATGTTGGAAACAGGTACAGCAGGACAGCAACATTCAGGAAGAGAGAGTCATGGAGTGAGCAGCAGAGGTGGTAATTGGTGGGGAACCTGTGGAGAACCTGACTGCAGGGGATGACCATGCTAGGTGGACGCTGGTGTGGTATGCTGTTACGCTGACTAAGAGGCAATGTCTGCTCCATAACTATGGGCCAGATTAAACATAATATGCAACATTTACAATGATACATGCATTAACAGAACCAGGTCATGCTATACCTTGCAGGGACTCGATAGACAGTGCTTCAGACACAGCCTACTCAGGTAGTACAGTAAAGAGGGCAGGGCACAGTTATCATCATGCAGACTGGTGGGGAAAGACCACAGTGATAGTTATGACACTTACAGGGGTAGGAGTTGGGGGAGGGGTTGCAAGTTAATGCTGCGTACAACCATATATGTCATGGATGGGTGAGTATGGGAAGCCAGGAATACTACTCGTGGGAGAGGATTGTATCACCATTGTATTTTGACTGGGTTAAGGCTGGCATTGTTGATGTGTGCATATGGGTTTTAATAGACATAGTTCTAGCAGAGGATACAGCACTGTGCTGGAGTCTGATAAACAGGTCTGGTCTAGGGCACCCACAGTAGAGGCATGCACCGACCATGTATATCCACATCCACAAGGACAGCCTGTCCTGGGAAGGACACAGGCATGATCCGCAGCACACACAGAGGATGGAGTGCTCTGTGACTATGAATTGTGTGATGTGCTACTGGTGGTTTCAGCATGAACACCTCATCTGCATCTATGTCCACAGTGTCCCACAAAACCCTCAACAATGGATGCAGGTATGGAAGTGGCAGTGCTACAGGTCCTTGACCACACCCTCTCCCTCCCATGGTAGGCTCCATCACCAGCCGTTGAGGTAGACCACACAGTAACATCTGCACCATGCAGACACCTTATGCTTTCTATTATGCTGTATAAATGGGTTAGACTGTTCCGCAGGTCACCATGAAGGCCACATACAACCCCTACCAACTCAGACCTTGGCAGCAATGGCCTATGCCTTTCACCATAATAACAGCCCTGCAGAAATGTGCAGTGACCACAGAGGCACTCAGACCAGAAGAAAGCTGGTACTCATGGCATTGCTGACTACCAGTATGCTGACCTCCACTGCTCTCAACATGCTAAATGGAGTTAGTGGCAACCAATGGCCACTCTGCCACTGGAGAAGAGGGTACTGTCCTTGCTGATGTGTTGGCCATATCCTG
The DNA here is from genome assembly GCF_019279795.1 of Protopterus annectens. NCBI lineage: Eukaryota > Metazoa > Chordata > Ceratodontiformes > Protopteridae > Protopterus > Protopterus annectens. The sequence goes on from NC_056739.1 coordinate 135,690,672, forward strand.
TCATAGCTCTGCATCCTGAAATTGAGAGATAGATGGCACAGGCACAGGAGCTGTATCAGGTGAAAGGGGAGGGATTGTAACTCTCCATTATCATTGTCTACCTCTGCCACTGTGACCATGCCTGAGCTTGGACTTGGCTGCTGCCATTACAATCAGGCTCGGACAGTTTCCTGACATCGGCCATTCCTATAGCCCCGGTGAATGAACCTGACAATGCAGCACTTGTGAAAACAGACAAGCATACACAAGAATATAAATGCAGCCTTTCACCAACATCTACAACCCTGTGTAGGTAAACAGCTATAACAGATGGTTATGAAACACCTAAAGTTAACAGACCTTGACCAGACAGATCATGTAACTGTAATCCCATTATGCCTGTAACAACAAGGATGCCGTGCTTGTTACCTGTATGACCATGGTTTAGGTGGGTAATACAGATACTCCCACAAGTTATGACATACCCACCTGGGGCATTGTCAGCTGATATGTGAGGTGCTCTGCGTAGTTCTGCTCTTAAGTCCAGTGCTCCACTGTGGATAACCGAGCAGTCTAGTCTCCCAAACAGAGATGCTAGGAAATAGTTTGTGTCAGTTAATGATGAGTATGTCAGTGGACCCTCACCAGTGGCCCTGAGCTCCTATGTTAAGTGGGTTGTCTTGCTGCAATGAAAGACTTCTCCAAGTCTGTTTTTGTGTTCCATTTGGCCACTAGCTGCACTAATGTGCTCTAAAAGGTCCCAACAGACATACTCATGAAAGGTCCAGTCTGATCTCACATTCTGCATCATCTGCTGACCATCCTTAGAGAGGGTTTGCAGAAGGATGCCAGTCATTCTGTCCCTGAGAGAATGTGCCCTCATTATATTTATTGGCATCAGGCATGAGTACCTGTAATATCAAAGAAAAAACATGTAACCAGGTGGCATATCATACACTCTATACATGTACTGTAAGTTAGCAGCACATGAATATGCCCAGGGTTCACATGACCTATGTTACATGCCAACCACAATGCAGTCAGTATGGTATGGTTCTAGGTGTTGCATTGACTTAGCAGGAGGTCACCCTGCAAAGCAAAACATAGAGAAACAGGAATATCTGGAGCAAATCAGGTGATCTGTGTGCCTGTGGTCCACAGTGGCACACATGTTCCCTCTACCTAAAATGTCATTACATGCATCATGCCTGTCCCCTGAACTGTGGGAGTGCTATAGGCTCAGTGGTTCAGTGGCCTGCCATTGTATGACAGCTACCCTGACAATGATTTACATCACGAATGTCAATTCCAGTATGTCTGTCCTCACAACATACTCAGCTGTTTTACATCCCCTAACATACTTGGGTGTACAGCTCAGTGGCAGGCTGAGGCCTATGCCAGGACATCCCTTAGGATGTCAGTGCAATCCGCTAGTGACATCCCTTAAGCCTTCCTACATGGGTATGTGTGAAGGACCCCAACAATCACAATCCAGACATACAACACCATGGAATGTATGTAATAAGTGGTAGCCCATAAACATTACAGATTCCTTATGATAATCATCTCCTACAGTATCCTCTGAAACTGATAAGATTTTTGTGTTTGTTACAAATGCCTATGGAGAATTTTTAGGTCAAAAAACGTATTCACTGGCACTTTATGCCCCCCTTTTTCCTTTCCCTACAAAGACTTCCACACTCTTCCTCACAGCTACAATCTATCAAAGGAGGTGATCTAAATGGAATGTGGACAAACCACTCATGGTCAGACCATGGAGAGCTGTGGGCTACAAGGTCATCTACAATGATGCTCCTTGTAGATGCTGCTGACAACCCCCCCGACACACACACACAATGAAAAGAGATATAGCTAATATGTGACTGTCCCCTGAGCAGACAGACCTGTACTACTCAGCGGCCTCACAAAAAGTGATGTCTACTGGACAGCTGTAGCCATCCATTGCAGGATACCACAGGATATATGGTAAGATCTATCACTTACATAGAATCAAACAGCACATTTTACATGACATAGATAACAGTGAGTAGGATGCGCACACAGTCCTCAGCCTAAACCAGGGCCTATATCTCTCATGCAGTACAACACAGATAAAACCTTCCTATGTTTCAGTTAGAACAGCCAATTGCCAAGATCTTCATAAACCTTCCAAATGAGTCTTCCAGGAAGCCACAGTCATTCAAGAATGTGGGTCACCATTGGCACTGATGGGTGCATTGCCTCTATACCTGTAGGCTGGTTCAGAAGTCTTTGGCTTTATAGCTAATAAAACATAGATAGCATTTATTTTACCGACTATGGTATGCACAAGCTGTAAAATCTTATCGAGAGGTAGAATCACAGCAGCTGAGAATATGGAGAACACAGAGTCATTTTCTGTAACAGCTAATAAGCATTTATCATAGTGCACTATCCCTAGAAAGTTAATGCTCAAGGCAGTCCGTGGTTGTTATTGGAGTTCCAATGTTCATGTGGAAACAGCTTTGACATGCAATATACTTGTTTGATATAGCAAACAGTTTTCCAACATTTTTTCTATATCCAATCAGTATTTGAAAGCCATATTTTCTCTCCAACCAATGATTTTGTAGTTCCTAAATGGATTTAATTTGTTTTCTCACTGCATTTTCCTTGAGTTCTGTAGGAATTATCCATCTGGAGATATTAAGCAAGCACTTATCTCCTCCCAACAATTATCAAATCTCCTTAATGCCTGTACAGCTGGTTTCTTACTCTTAATTTTGTGCCAGGAGTCATTGCTGTAATATTCAGTCAATCTCTGCAAATGCTTTCTCTTCTTTCTTGTTGTTGGACATGGCAGGGAGCAGTTGGACACATTTAATATTCAGTTAGTTTCTATCTGGCTCATTGTCCTTTTAACCCCCCCCCCCCCCAGTGGCTGAAGGTATCCCCTACACTATCATGTTTTTAAAGGTCCCTCAAAAGTTTTTTTTTACTCTAGTATAAGCTACTGACTAATGCTAATATTATTTTTTTCACCGTGTTTCTAGCACCATCGCTTATTTATTGTCTTGTTTTATCCACAGTGATTATAGCACCAACAGTCATCTATTGTCTTATTTTATCCACAGTGATTGTAGCACCACCGCTTATCTATTGACTTATTTTATCCACACACAGTGATTGTAGCACCAACAGTCATCTATTGTCTTATTTTATCCACAATGATTGTAGCACCAACAGTCATCTATTGTCTTATTTTATCCACAGTGATTGTAGCACCACCGCTTATCTATTGTCTTATTTGATCCATAGTGATTGTAGCACCAACAGTCATCTATTGTCTTATTTTATCCAAAGTGATTGTAGCACCAACAGTCATCTATTGTATTTTATCCACAGTGATTGTAGCACCACCGCTTATCTATTGTCTTATTTTATCCACAGTGATTGTAGCACCAACAGTCATCTATTGTATTATTTTATCCAAAGTGATTGTAGCACCAACAGTCATCTATTGTCTTATTTTATCCACAGTGATTGTACCACCAACAATCATCTATTGTATTATGTTATCCAAAGTGATTGTAGCACCAGTTTTCATTTCATGAGATGAAAAAAACACAACAGCTGTTCTCCAAACTTTAGGTACATAATCAGCAGAGAGGCTGAGGTCATACAACTTTACAAGCGAGTATGTAAGTCATTGTTTCGTAAAAACAAGGTAACAGCCTGGTATGTTGTCAGGAACACAGAGCTAGTGCTTTTGATTTTGGAGATGGCTTTTAGTATTTGTTCAGAGCTAATTACGGGGGGGGTGGGGGTGCTTACTCAGCCTTATGGAGTACCATGGAGGGGAGAGATGAGAAACAGAGGTTTGAGCTCAGTTTGTCTGTTGGTATGTTTGCAATATCTTCAGAGTCAGTGTGTGACACCATTTGATATCATCACGTTGCAGTGATGAATATTATATGAGTATTATATATGAGGTTTCTGACAGAGAAAATTTAAACATTATCTTTGGATCTGGAAACAATATTTAAATCACATTTATTGTCGTTGTTCACTGTTTTATTCATTTATTTATTATTTATATGGTTTTAATTGTACAGTGTTTAGATACAAGCACCTTAATAAATTGAACTTGAACTCTGTGTTACAATCATTGTGTTTCTCAGCATTAATAGTCAGTGAACAGTATATTCAGTAATCACATGCTGATAATTGTCATACATTCTAGCATATCTCAGTCTTTTATGACAAAATCACAGGATACCCCGGCAAATAATCAGCTATGTTGTCTCTTTCCCTTCTGTACTGGTGTAGTTAAATTTAAATCATCTCTCATTTCTGAGAGTATGCTTTGACTTACGGTTGTTGAATGCAGTTTCTAATGGTTTGTGATCTGTTAGTAATGTAAAGTCTTTCTACCCCTGGGGTTGGGGTTTAGCATAATTGTTAGGGCATTTACCTCACAGACACAAACTACAGGATTTGATTCTCACCTCTAAAAGAAAAACTGGCTAGGCTTAAAATAACCTACAAAGGCAGCAAGCCGAGTACTTATCTATGAAGTTTATGAAGTTTCCCAAAATACACATTGAATGGAATTAACTGGCTAGGCAATGACTAGTCTTTATCTCTTCTCAGCATTAAACACGGGTCTGTTTACATGTTATGTTGCTCTGATGTCCATCTTGTCCCTGGATGAAGCTCACATCACATTTTGTAGAGTTCGCATCCATGTCCAATAAGATAAGACTGCATCAAAATATGAATGATACTATTGTTGTCTTTGAGCTGCATTTGTTGCTCACCCTCTCTAATATTTGTTGGTCCTCTCAGTTAAATGGACCACTGAAACATCTTTTTTCATTAGCTCCTTGAAAATGAATGTGAGTGTGTGTGGGGGGCGGGGGGGGGGGGCTTAATCTGTGTAAAGGAGAGGATCAAAAGTGAAGTTAGTCAAAATGGGAAGGATGAAGAAGCAGAAAGTGAGGTTACAGATAGATGCAGAAAAACCAGCCTAGATGACAGTCATGGTAATCATAGAGGGTGGAGGAGAGGAAGGCTGTTGGATGGATACTGTATATATTCATCTGTGTGTGTGTGTGTGTGTGTGTGTGTGTGTGTGTGTGTGTGTGTGTGTGTGTGTGTCGAGAAACAAAAGATAATTTTATTGAATGAAAAAAAAAATGAAAACTGTTTGCCAAAACCACCTTCCACAAACGACTGAACAATTTTGTTTTTTCAGGAGGGTAGCCCCCCTGCAACCCGTACACCCCCAGGACTTCTATATAACAATTCAGAGGTTGCTCAACAATGGAAAAAAGGAGCAAACTCTACTGTCAGTGAGTAATATCAGCAAACAGCAATCGCTCTTTTTGCTTTCACTGAAATTACATTCGATGACATGATGTGCTGCTGCCCACAAAAATGGTAAATATAATAAATATAAATGTCCATATAATAAACTTATATGGATAGTTCAATGCAGCTGATCATTCAGCATGTTTTGGGTGGAAAACGTAAGTACCCAGAGAATGCACAGGAAGAACATGCAAACACACAGACAGTAACCGGAAATCAGGACTGAACCCTGGACCCTGGACCTGTCAAGGCGGAGATCTTACCAGTGAGGCACTGTGTTTTGGAATCTGGAATCATAGTTGCTCAAATGTGGGAAACGGCTGACCTCCTTTACATTATTTGGATGCATCACAGCACTGAGTGTTTTCAACTTCTTTAGGTCTTGTGAGACACCTTTCTAAGAAAATACATACCAATGGAACTCAAGGACATTTGTTAAAAATCACATTTTTCCTTGGGTATTTTAACACCATTCCATTTTAGCCTTTCATATTTCCCAGGGTTTCATGATGATTCCTCTTATCTTTGCCATGTATTGTAATGGCAACATTAAAGTTTTCTGTGTTTTCTTCATCCTATCTATTACCTGTCACATTTCACTCTGAAAGATTTCAGCAGTAGGTGAGCCCAGATTCCATACGTTTATACCTCATCAAGTCTAAGTGGGTACAGAAGGACACAATGTTTCTACCTTGTTTTAATTTCTTAGGCTCATAGGTAGGTACTAGGCTATCTGCCCGAAGGCATTTATAAGCCTAACCGGAATGTGTTGGCTTTCGCCACCCCCTTAGATTAGTTCCCTGTGCCTCTGTCCAGCAGAGCCATTGAAATGATCCCTAGGGTAAACTTTCTGTTTCCCATCCACTTGTCAAGGTTTCTCTTGAAGAGGGTTAGCGAGTAGTTCTGCCTAATATAGATTGGAATCTTGTTCCAGAGCATGGGAAGTCTCTGGGACATGAATCTACCCCTCTAGCACATCCTATTTATTGTTGTGGTGAGGTTTAGATCCCTGGAGCGTGTGGCTCGAGGGGATATGGTTTTCTTTAGGTGGAGCATGTCCATCAATTCTGGGTTGGACATGGCCTTGTATGTCAGACAGAGATCACCTCTGAGTAGGCGGTATGCAGCCAAGTACAGCTGGAGTTTCTTCAGTCGAGCTGCATAGGCCATCTGCTTGAGGCCAGTGATCCTCTTGGTGAGGTACTTCTGTGGTCTTTCCAGTTGTTGCAGGTGTCTTGTAAGGTACATCCCAAATGGGGCATTGTACTCTATGATGGGTCTGATGAGTGATGCATAGAGGGGCCCAATGACCTCTTTCAATCTGGATGCAAACCCTTTTGTGATTAGATGGGCCACACAGAAGGATTTTCTAACCACTTTGGCAATGTGATTATCAAAGGAGAGGTTGCCATCTACTTGGGTCCCCAGATCCCTTATTACGTCTTCCGTATTTAGGGGGCTACCACCTATGTGGTAGTTTGTGAGTACTTTGTTTTTTCCAAAGGGGATGACTATGCACTTTTTGGCATTTAGCCTGAGGCCATGGTTTTGACACCGGGTATCTGTCTCAGTGAGACCCTTTTGGAGGATGTCTGTGTCAGCCGGAGAGTCAATTATAGCCCCTAGTTGGCAGTCGTCTGCGAATGTTTTCAGCCATAGTCCTCCTGTGCTTGCCTGTACCTCTGAGAAGTATATGCCGAACAGGAGGGGTCCTAGGACTGAGCCCTGGGGAACACCACTTGTAACCGGTTTAGAGTCAGACCTAGCTCCTGCAACTCTTAGCATGTGGGTTCTGTCCGTGAGCCAGTTGGCAACCCATTTCGTGATGTAGGGGTTTATGTTCAGGCTGGTGAGCTTGTCTATAATACCTGAGTGGGGAATGGTGTTGAAGGCCTTTGCAAGGTCTAGTTAGGCTGTGTGGACCACCTTTCCCTCATCTATATCCTTGGAAACTGTCTCAAAGAAGTCCACCAGGTTTAGGAGGCATGATCTGCCCTTAACAAAGCCGAACTGGGTAGGGTCCAGTGTTTGGAGGTTTCCAATGTTTCTGTTAATGAGATCCATGATGATGTGCTCCATAGCTTTGCAGACCAAGCTAGTCAGGCTTATAGGGCGATAGTTCCCAGGGTCTGTTGTGGCTCCACCTTTGTGGAGTGGAATAACCATTGCTGTGCACCACTCTGTGGGCATGTAGCCTGTGGAGAGGCTGAGTTTAAACAGTGTGTTTAGATGAGGGGTTAGTTCATCTTTGAGCTTGTGTAGGATGCAGCCTGGGACACCGTCTGGTCCCATTGATGCTGTGTTTTTGGCTTTGGAGAGGGCTGTTTTAACCTGAGTGTCTGTGATTTCAGGGGCACTACATTCTTCTGGTATAGTTATGGGCCCTTTTGGGGGTGAGAGGGGGTTGAAGTTTGCACTGAACCTGTCTGACAGGATGTTGGCTATATCGGTCGGTTCAGTGTATTTTGTGCCATTCTGCACTAACTCCGAGCAGATCTGAGAATTGCCACTTAGATTCTTGACATAGCTAAAGAATGCCTTGTGGTTATCTTTGGAGTCCATGGCAATTTTTCTTTCAAAGCTAGCCTTGGATGATTTTATGAGGGAATGTAGTTTCTTGCTGATACTGATCAGGGATGTCTTCCGTTCTTGGGATTTTACTCTTTTCTGTACTAGTTTCCTCCTTCTATTGTATAGCTTGTTTATGGCAGGGGTCCACCAGACTGATTTCCTTTTCTTGGAGGAGTGAGTCTTGGTTTTGTTTGGGATAGCACAATCCATGCATTCTTGTAGGTGCCCGTAGAGTGCATTAGTAAAGGATTTTGCAACTTGGACAGAATTATCCTTTAGCATGGGGGCTTTGAAACTTCCCCACCTCCGTCTTAAGTAACGTGAAGTTTGCTTTTGAAAAGTTTTTCACAGTGGTTTCTTTAACCGGGGTGGTGGCGGAATGTGGATATCCAGAGTGATTCGTTTATGGTCAGATCTAACCAGCGAGGGGTGGAACACCGGTTGCCCATGTTGGTGATGACCAGGTCCAATATGTTGTCGCCTCTGGTGGGGGTGTTGACCAGTTGATCCAGGGCATTTGAGTTTATAAATTCTAGGAAATGTTGGGCAAGGGAGTTTGTACTTCAGTAGTTCTCCCAGTTAATGTTTGGGTAATTGAAATCACCCAATATCAGGCTGTTTGGTAGGACCTTTATGTTTCTCAGTGTTTCCAGGAATGCGGAGTGGGGGTCCTGGGACATGGTGGGTGATCTGTAGCAAGCTATAATTTGAATAGCAGTTTTGCCCATTGTTAGTTGCACATGGATGATCTCTGAAGCATCGTGCTGTGCCACTAACCTGGAGGTGTGGGTATCCTTGATGAATATGGATACTCCCTCGCCTTTTGTATTTCGGTCCGGGTTTTGTGGCCGAAATGTATGGTATGAGTTGTAGCCTGGTAGTGCTGGGGTGCTCTCTGGAGCCTTAAACCAGGTTTCTGTTACTGCACATATATCGATTTTCTCCATCCTGTGGAGTGCCTCGAGTGCGTGCATTTTGAGGTTTAGACTTCTGGCATTGAGTAGCATTACCCTCAGTTTTTTGTTACTTGTGCTATTTACGGTGGGGGGATTTGTCTTTTCAGTCTTGCCTAAAAAAGGCACTATGGGGGTGGCAAGAGCCTTGGCCAGTATTCAAAAGCCTAAGGGTGACAGGTGCAAGCCGTCTCTAGCAAAGCAGCGTGGCTTGTCGAGCATGTCATCCCAGGCTGAAAGACACTGGATCCCCTTTGAATGACATCAGAAGCTTAGCCAATTGTTGAAATTGATAATTTTTCTCTATACCGTGGTATCATTCTTGGTGAGAGCAGGATGCTACTCAGGGTCAG